>NW_022683792.1:2196710-2214075 GCF_011630105.1 Anneissia japonica | reverse complement strand
TCACAATTTTACAATTTTAATTTTAGTGCTGTCTCGTAAGAATTTTGTAGGACGCGTTAAGAATGACAAAATATTCTCTGTATCTACTGGAACAGAGCCGCATAGCTTGTATTCCACTATTTGCATTCACACCTGGGCTGTGTATATATATTGCCTTGGTTTGGCTCTGTAATCATTAGTGGTTGTGGAACTAGTTTGGGCCCTACCTAAGCTGGTCGAACGTTTCGTTTGGGTCTGTACCCTAGCTGCACTGATGAGGCCTGGAAGGCCGAAACGGATCCGTCTGCAGATATTGGGATTTCTTCCAGTGGATGCTTAGTTTATTTTGTCATTATGATCGGATTTTCTCTACTGTTCCGTTTTAATTTTAATTTTAAATTGTTTTGCATTATATGGCCGTTTGCTGTTTTATGGGTTTTTCCCATTTGCATTTATATATATGTATGTATATAATTATATATATATATATATATATGTATGTATATAAATATATATATATATATATATATATATATATATATACATACATAGATACGTGCACATATACATACATATATACATATATATATATAAATACATATATACATATATATACATAGGCCTATATATATAGGCCTACATAAACTAATGGATAAATAATAACAGAACTCGAAATGGAACATGAAGTTTGGAAATAGTAAATACTATTCAAATAAGAGTTCAATCGAATGAATAATAATCACATTGCTCGAACACCTAAACCAACTGAGCCATTGGGCGTTGTTGAAACATGGAGGAATAAAATAGTTTTATTCCTCCATGTTTGGAAGTTCTAATCCGATTTGAAGAAATTGATTTCACAATCTACAGTATGCGGATACAATACTAGTATTCGAAGCACACCCGTAAACTAACAGAGATCAATGTGATACACTTTCTTTCTTTATTAATATTTGACCAGGAAGTTCCGCTCAGCATGGCTGATTTTCAGGGGAGCCCTCTCACATAAAACCTTACAAAATCCACAGTGTAATAGACAAGAAAAAAGTCCAAGAGGTTACTTCAATTTCTTGCAAAATGAGTCATGGACTAGCGAAGGAGCAAGTTCAACAACGCATCTAAAAACAAAGAGGAGTAACATGTATTGCCAACGGGAGGAAAGGTCCAACAATTTTCAAGTTAAGGTCCCCGAGAGGCCCACAGACGCGCGCCCTTTGGTCAATATTGTATATATAACGAATTCCTGTATTAAAAAGCATACGAATGAAATGAAGTACATAATGAAATATTTGAGACCAAACAACCCAACAGTTTAAAATAAAGACGCCCGCTTCTTAAGCATCAACAATAAGACAAGATCTCCGAAGATGTTTTATTATATAAGAATATTACACGAGAAGAGATATACTCTAAACACAATATTATACTGTGCTCAAATAACAACATGTTGTAATAATCGTATCAAGCATAGCTCATCGACAAAAAGTTTCTTTATTTCAGTTGTATGAAAACAAATTCTGGCGGGATTTACTATTTGGTCTCTCCTTGGCTATGACAGTAGGTTTTTCTTTTATTTTTCGCCCTTATTTAAATGTTTTTTCATTTAATGTTTTGAAATAATGTTTTGTATGCCCAAACTATTAAAAAAAATAATAATAATAATAAGAGTGTAAATTGATTATAAATAAATGGAAAAAATCCCAAAAAAATGGTCATGTAAAAAATAGACAAATAACTCGGCAAATAAAATATTGTGCTAAAGGGCTTCTAAATAAGTTCATTTCAATTGAGAATTTAGATATGGGATGGCACTCATTTTAGCCATGGTTGTTATAATTTAGAATTCAGAATGTAATGAATGACTGACCAATCTATGGGCTAAATGTTGATACCAACATCATACAAATCCATTGAGTAAATCATGAGTTATGAGCATAAATGTTAACCCCCATCCCAAAAACTGTTGTTGATTACAAATTTCTAGGATTATAACACAATGACAGTAGTACATTTAATCAGTTTATACATTTTTCTTGTTAATATCATTCTTTTATATTCCATATGAATGCACAAGGAAATGAACATCAATATTTTTTTATCAACTGTATTCAACATTCAGACAATCTTAATTCCAACATTAGCAGTTGAAATCCGGAAGGTGAAAGACACTCCTTAACATTGTTAAACCTTATGATCAGTTAGAATACGTGTACTGTATGTCCGGTATAATTTCCTTCAAGAATTTATGGATAATAATAAAACATCGTTCTCTAGTTCTCACTTGACCCAGGAGCTTCAGGACGTTTGGAAGCAAAATGCGTCGGTTAATCTACATATTGATATGTCTATTTATCCCTTATGTCGTGATGGGTAAGTTGTATAATTATTTTAACTACAATTCAGCTAATTCACCATGGGTTAACGATTTTGTTTCAGGGCGTTAAATTGCACATTATGCTATGTGATCCAGAACAAAAAAATGTCGAACTTAATTGAATAAATTTCTTTAAATTTCTACTGGTTATCAACTTCGTGTTGGTTATATAAACTGCTAATGGTCATGTGAGCATATAAATAATATAAACGGTATCTAGCCGCACACGGAGTACTCAAGAACGATGAATGCGGGTTTGTGCTTGCATGTAGATGTTCTTTAATAACGATGTGAGTTGAAATATAAAACAGTTATGATAATGAAATTAAGGGGCGTTTATTGGAGCTTTACGTACCGGTATCCATTCTACACCAAAACAAAATAAACTTCTCCCTCGAATAAACAATAACGCTTCCCTCGAATAAACATTCCTTCAAAAGCCACTCTCAACAATAAACGCCCCAGGGCTTTTATTCGAGTGTTTTTTTTTTTTTAAATATTAAATTTATTATATTATAAAATTTAAACATAGTATATAGATGTGTATAAGAGACAGGTATAAGCCTAAAGTGATACATAAAAAAAAAACATTAAAAGAAGTGGAATTAGGACCTCAACGTGTGAATATCTCTTTATATTGAAGCCTTAAATGATAAATTTAAATAAGAATTAACTAATAATAATAACTTAAGAATAATAGTTGAATAATATTTAAAGAATAATAATAATAATATAATAATAATAATAATAATAATAATAATAATAATAATAATAATAATAATAATAATAATAATAATGTTACGGTTATTCTGCAGTTGATGGATACGATCTACCGTGGGGGCGTTTGTTCGCGTTGTTGCACACTAAAATAATACAGACTTCGCTTGACTTGTAAAACTTTGATAGCAAACTTTAATTCTTGTATCTGTATAAATGGATTTAAAGGGAAAACTATTGATTAGTTTTCTCAGATGATAATGAAGATTATGACTCGGCAACAATATGTGATAGAATGACAGTGTTCTCAATATGATGACACGTTTAAACATATCATAATCGAATCAAAACAAATTATTAAAGCAACAGAATTAAAGTATCAAATATGATAAATCGGACACGTTAAAAAACCGTTAATGTTAAAATACTAAAACGTATTGAGAACTTGAATAATTAATACAGGGTATATTGCGATATGTTCTAAATCAATGATCAACTGTATTAAATAATAATAAGCCTATCGTGCATAAAGCTTAAATATACAGACTAATTAATCGCTGATCTTAGTGCAACGCAAGTACACTACAATACAATAACCCTCCGTTCGGTCAGTTGGTAATCATTTGTCAAGATAATGCTTGTAAAAGTTTCAACATTAACTGTACTATTAAACGTCAAGGTAACTATGAACTATATCTAAATTCTAATAAGAAACATGTTCTACAATATTTAACATCGAAAATAATAATAATAATAATAACGAATGTATTAAAGCTTTTTATAAACATTAAGTTCATACTACATCAAGTGTTAAAGAACACAAAATAATAGCTTTAAAGTCAGCGAATGCTTCACTAAACAAACAGGCATAATCATACAGCAGAAAGCTAACCCTCCGTTTATACCACGATATATAACGCCTGAGATTAGGTTCCTTTAATCAATTAACTAATTCCATGGTTTTTAATTGTATGTGAATACAATTAAACAAGTTAACAATTTAGTATCAAAAGAAATATAAACTTTCTACAGTATTTAGAGCAGTTTACTCCTAATCATATCAGTATAAAACCATAAAACATCACTGTGAAGCACCGATTATACATTCACATGGCAGTAACATTATTGCCATTATATTGTCATTATTCATGTTAAAATAAGGAATAACGATGAAGTGCGTTTCTTAATGAAATGAAGGAGGTGAAAATCCTATGGACTAAAGATAAACTATTGCTTTCCAAGTCTAAAGCTTTATGACCTATGCAGTAAATATCATTATATAATCTACAGCCTAACTGACTCAATCATTTTTCTACTCCATGAATTAGGCCTCTGTTAGTGTTAAAGGACCCAACGTATCCCGTAGTCTACTAAAAATTACTCTAATACAAAGATTTTATCACTTATCTAGATTCTAGTGTCTAAATGGACTCTACAGTAAGGGAAAAAATATATATTTTCCTTATACTATAAATATTGAAAATGAAACCTTTGAATGTTTTGTGTCAATAAAACAAGCAGATACAACTCCATCAAGTATAACTGTCGAAGAAGACTGTGGAATGCCAACGATCAACGTAAACACTGTAGTAAATGTCAACTACCGATATGACTTGGACAGGGTGGCTCATTTGGACACCAAGTTCCCTTCTGGGACCATACTGATAACGCGGTGCTATGATATCGGTAAATATCAACTCATTAATGGAGGAGAAAGAGTCTGTACGGATGGAAGTTGGACAGGGTTCCCAGCTACATGTAGTAAGTTCCACTTTTGCTTATTTTTCATAATTGTATCATTATAATTTAATTCACTACAATTATATCGTTATTGATGTTAATCTCTCATTTATTATTATTATTTTTATTATTGCTCTGATTATTTTTTATTATTATCTTTATTATTATTATTATTATTATATTATTGTTATTATTATTATTATTATTATTATTATTATTATTATTATTATTATTATTATTATTATTATTATGTTTTCGCCATTATGCTTATTATTGTTTCTCTGGTAGGTAACTTTCACAGGGACATGTTCCCTTTTTTGCCTACCAGACTCATTACGTTTTGAGTTTTTAGTAAAATGTTATTATGAATTATGAATTATAATATTTCATGGCGTAATATTAGTTTGCTTACGAATGCTTGTAAGAAATAAAATGTACAGCTAATCTTAAAACAGTGTTAAATTATTTTCAAAATGCCATGAGATTATTATTGCGTCAAAAATATTTAACTCCATTTATCTTTTGCCAACGACAATAATAGGCCTATCTGAGCTTTTGATATGTAACCTACGTATAAGAGTAGTTCGTTAATTTGGATACTTTTAATGGCATATAACAATCAACTCTAGCCACGGTGATCATCTTAAATACACCCACATGTACAAACATACATCGAAATACACCCATATGCTAGAACAAATTCTTTTAAAATATTCTGTGTTTCATCTTTTTTCCCCACGCTCTTGAGAGGAACCGTACCCTACCTGTAAAAACTAGGGATTTATTATATTTCCAATAAGTTCTATACTTATTTCATATCTATTATTCAGGCAAATTTTTATTGGTTTTTTAATGTTACAGATTTTAAATTTTATTAATTGTACATTTTATTGTGTAATCGGAATAGTGCACCAGGAAACCCACTAGATAGTGATTTGGTCCAATTTTAGTAATCCTGACTCGTCCTGTTTCTGATGTGTTATGCTTATATTATTTTGTATTCTAACCGGCTTTTGTTTTTGTGTATTTTATTGAGACAAAATAAATGAAATGAAACTATGCAGGTTGTTATAACCAAATAGAAGGAGCGAACACCGTCGCGTCTATGTGCGCGCCAAATGATTGAACAGGTCTATTACGTCACCCAAATAATATGATACAAGTTAAATTTGAAGTTACTACGTGATATGCTTAGTTCACATTTTACAATACATCTGTACTCGTAAGATAGAGGGGTATGTCGGCGTACAGATTGACTATAAGCCTATATCGTTCGAATCTGCACTGCTAGTTCAATTCAATTCCATTTTGTTCACATAGGCCCAATGCATTTATTACAAATAAGAATAGCATAGAATAGGTTTATGCATTCATATCTAGAGATTTCATATAAGCAAATTACAGACTTTAAGCCTGGTACCACCAGAAATATAAATAATGAATGTTGGTAACAATACACTTTTGTAACGTTTTCTTTGTACACGGGTAACAAGAAGTAACAAGACACTACAAATACTACAACAAAAAATTGAATCATTGTCGAAATCATGGGAAGGACAAGGACATTAGTCGTCACGGTTAAATAATTGTGTATCTGTTGTGCACAATTTGACACTTTTGCATATATTTTGTTTAAACCATTCTTGAAAAAAAATATAATAGCTTGATTATGACTTACATTGGTGAGGTATATTCATTCAATATTCCAGGGCCAGGCCTACATTGCAATTAACAAAAAATAGAAATATGATAGGCCTATAATATGAAAAAACAAAACAGCATATTGGCAACTAAAAAAATACGGAAAATGACATCAAAATTGGTCAAACGCAAATCATACATCAAAATGTGAGACATAGGTTGCACGATTAATTGTGCTCACTTTTTTGGCTTTTAATCTATATTAATCTCTTTGTCAACTTCTCATTCAATTAATCATTTATTGTTCAATTTAGTATAGTTTCTTTAATAATCTAGCCTAGGTGCGGCCTAGGGAAAGAGAGGCTATGGTTAGAACGAATTCCTTTGTATGTTGATTTAGAAAATTACTGAATGAGTGAATGGATGACTGAATGTAGGCCTATGTATGAATGAACGAATGAATAAACAAATGAAAGAATGAAAGAATTCATCATGAATTATATCAGATACTCTTACTTTTTATCAAGTCATTGCCTTCAATTTGATTTACCAGATTGGTTAGACAATAGAATTCGATTTGTTAAATATGGAAAGTACAAAACGCTCCCACGTCAAGTTGCACCGAACAGTTCCTATATCATGAATATTGAGGAGGGCGCAAAACTAAAAGTTGAATGTGGAGTCAAAGATGACGCTGAGCTTCGTTTTGAGCCTTTTACTGGTAGCACTCAACTACAGGTTCATGGAGATAGAATATTGATTGGTTCAAAGAAGATATATTATGTAATTGACTCACTTGAACATTCTGGAATCTACACCTGCTGGGATAAAGACAACCAAGACGCCCCGCCTATAAAAGTGGAGGTTCGGGTGGTTGATCGTAAGTATTACATACATCGACTCCTATTTCAAAATAATCAGAGTGTACTGCAATGTTATTTAGCATAACGTAGTTGAACAAACCATTATGCACTGTATACACGTAAAGTTAAAGTTAAAGGGTCATCTTCATGGACATAGCTATAATGAGGGGACATTTTAACACAGATCGCGATGTGTGTAATTTACTGAACCAATACACTGTATTTGGACAATACTGATCACTATTATATTATTATTTTATATACTTAGATAAGATAAGATCTATTGGTTCTCTCTTTTATAACAGAGGAACACTCTCGCGCAGGGGAGGTTCGACCCGTACAACAGTTACAAAACAACAACTGACAATATATAAAAATTGATTATTGAAAAGATAAATGAGTAAAGAAAAAATACTGGACAAGCAAAAGAAATGTTACTCTCATTATTCTGTAGTAATTAAGGAATAACTTAATTTACAAAAAAAGATATTGAGAAAGAAAAAAAAA
Organism: Anneissia japonica; assembly: GCF_011630105.1. Classification (NCBI taxonomy): domain Eukaryota; kingdom Metazoa; phylum Echinodermata; class Crinoidea; order Comatulida; family Comatulidae; genus Anneissia; species Anneissia japonica. The sequence goes on along the minus strand of NW_022683792.1, from coordinate 2,206,254 downwards.
TATAGAATTCAATTAAAGAATATAAAGTAAATAAATAAATAAAAATGACAACAAATATAAGTTTATAAGTATAGTAAATAACATAAAATTTAAATATTGGTGGTAATGTTTTTCATTAGTTCAGTTCTTTCAGTCATTGATTTTGTTAAACATGTTTTACAATGGTTATCAAATATGTTACAAATTTCAATATTCTGGTATGCATTAAAAATATTATCTAAAAGTAAGTGGTGCCTAAATTCACATGAACCTTCTTAATTTTCTATACACTCCTATATTTTATTCTGAAAGATGAGTTTCTTTCTTTCTCCCCTTTAGTACCATGCTTCCTGTCATCGTATATATGCTGAAAGGAACAAAATTAAAAATAAATATAATCAATATGAAATGAGTTTGATTTGCTATACAATGAGACATGATTATCTAGCAGATCCTTTTAGCTAACTTTTGATATGAAAATTATTCTTCATTAATATTATGTTCACTTTTATAAAAAGTTAAAAATAATAATGATAATATACCGTAAGCATTTATATAACACTTATATATAATTATTAAGTATACATCGTCCAAAATGTTAGTTTGTGTATAAGCCAATGTTTTTTTAGGAATTATTTTAAGATGTGCGGTGTTTCGTATTTCAGCTATTTACTGCTCACCTCCACCGACTTCTAATATTGAACATTTTATTTATTCAAAAATCGCTGATGGTATCAAGTTTCCACTGAATGCAGAGTTGACATATTTTTGCCCCCAACAATACAGCCTGATAGGTGAGACTAAGCTAAAATGTCTTTATGATGGACTTTGGGATTTTGAATTTCCGCATTGTATGTGTAAGTATACATTTACAGTTTTATTAAACAACATAGGGCCTACCTATATCAATTTGATTTATATACAGTCATTATAATGATAATCATAATTACTACGAGAAGCGGATCACCAATTTGTTTAAAACTATCCTTTGCAAAATAATATTAAATAGGCAACCAAAGTATTATTGCTATACTACGTGTAATTTGTTTAAAATGTTCAACTATTTATTTGCGCAAATCAAACGCGTTGGTTCATGCACATTCACATTGCTAACGGAGTGTTTTGCTTCAGCGAAATCAGTAGTTAGACCTGTTTCTACTTTTTGTTGCAAAGCGGAAAAATGCGAACAAGCGAACTTTAGCCTAGCGTAATTATTCGACCGACCAATCAGCAACACTGAAATCTGTAGGCGATAACGTGTAGCGATTGTATGGAAATCCAGCTTTACATCACTAGATTGTTTTAAACTAGATGTTAGTTTTATCGCTGGAGTCCCTGTAAATTCAGTTTTAACTACTGTACTTACGTTTCGCAGCTTTGTCGTGTGAAAGTCCACCATTGGACATTGACCATGGGATTGTAATAGGAAGTGGAAATGCCATGGATACAGAAATTGGAATTTACTGTGAAACTGGTTTTCATATACCAGGCACGGAGGAAGGAAAGCTTAAAAGCGTATGCACAGACGGAGAATGGGTGCCAGCTTTACCTTCGGATTGTAAAAATAGTAAGTAATCCGAAGACAGGACAATGTAAAAAAACCGTAATATTGCACTTGATTTGTCTTCATCTAATTGTGTAAATGCTGTACATTTCAGCAATATCAAAGCATTAAAGTGGATGAGTTTCTGATGATAACAATGACGGTGCATTTCATATTTTCTGTCAGTTTGTTTACAAATGGACAAAACGTATGTTTTGAATTGATTGAATAATTAGAACATTCATACTCATATTTGTATTTATTTCATTACTATGTTACAAGCAATGCCGTATTGGGACAGTTGGGACAGTCCCACACAATTTTTCTAATGGGTCCATAAAGAATGGGTCCACATTTTTAAAAATCGGTCTAAATTATGCAGTTTTATGCATAAATGAGTAAACTTTAAAATGTGTAAACTTTTAAAAAAAATGAGTCCAGATTTTTCATATTTCTGCGTAAAATAGGTCCACATTATTTGAATTTACGCATAAAGTGGGTCACCCTGATATTGTCCCGCACTCTTTGAAAATCCTGGCTACGGTATTGCTTACAAGGCACAGCTGTAGGTACAAGGTGCCAATGAATGCGACAATAAACACGGCAGTGGCAGAAATTAAAAATATACAGATTTTATATAAACAAAAATGATAAAAATATAATAATAATAATAATAATAATAATAATAATAATAATAATATTAATAATAATATTAATAATAGTAATAATACGTATTCTTTGTATTTACATAATCTCCCTTTTATAAACATTGTACTTAATTTATTTTTATAGCAACTAAATGTGAAAATGTGCCTGTAAACATTGCAAATGGCTTTATTGTAATGAAAGATGACACAAATGGAACATCCGTGACAATAATCTGTAATAAAGACGCCTTTGTCACAGGAACTAACGATACCAGGACCACCATTCGTTGCGTTGATGGAAAATGGGATCATCCATTCCCATCATCATGTATGTAGGACAATATAAGCTAATGTCTGATCAGTAATAACAGTACTTTTTACTAGAACTTTTACTACTGATGTGTACAACAGCCGACCTTTCCACTAAGACACGCTCCTTGGATATTGTTGCTATGGTCCCGTAAAACGATAGCGTAAAAAAATGTAGCGCTGTAGAACACTGTCAGTTAGTAAGTTTGATTGTCATGCCGGAAAGGTCCATTCCAAGTTCTTTTCAACTATTTTAATAACGATAATAAAAATAATATTATGCGCCAAATTAGAAAATGATCAGTAGAGATAGTGGTCCCAACCACTGATCTATACAAAGAGAAAAGAAGTGTGTTGGGATGAAAGAATACCTCTGCAGTTTGTACACACTAGATTTCATCATTAGTTGCATGGTTACAATAGGAGTTGTATAGGCAGGGTACCGTAAAACCTTGAATAGAAGCTGGGCTTCTTTGTTTTTTAGGAATATTGAATTTCCTTCTTTTCGAGATGGGATTTTTTTTCTAAGTGGGCTTCCTTTCGAGATTACTTTTGCAAACTAAATAGGGGGTCTCTTTTCAAATGAATGCTGTAAATATTTGGAATTGCTACTATACGGCATTTGGCTTCTTTTCAAGATAAGTTTCTTTTCGAGATTACTTTTGCAGATTAAAGAAGGGCATTTTTTGAGGTCGGCTTGTTCTCGATTAAATCCATTGAGCTTCTATTTGAGGGTTTACGGTACTTGAAATACTTATTTTCTTTTTTGCACTTAATCAAGTCCCACTGCATTAAATTATTATACACATGGTAGTTATAACTCACTTCATTTTCATGTTTGCTTATCAGGTAAAGAACCAACATGTCCACCTCCTCCATTAACATTATGGAATGGTATTGTCAGAAGGCAAGGCAATACATTATTATACATTTGTGATGACGGTTACTATATACCCACTACATCAGACGTGGAACTCGTAGTAACATGTGAAAATGAAGAGTGGGATAAAGACTTCCCAGTAGGGTGTGTTGGTAAGTATGTATATATGATATTTATAATATACCATAACTTATGATTTATTATATGATAACAGTCTGGTGGAGGACCATACATTACTTATTACTTATATAATTTATAAAATTAATTTAGTAATTATAATTAATGTAATTTTGTAAATATTTAAATCTAATGAAATTTAATGAAATATAATATTACTAAATAATTATTATATCTAGTCTCTAGGTTTAAATAGACCTAATGTAATTAGAAAATGAAGTATCTGTAAAAAAGTTAAGAAAAATATCTACTTTTATTAGTTTGGTAAGAAAAATCCTCTTTTTTTCAGATTCTGAAGAAGGGTTACTAAATTTGAATTGTAAGTTTAGTTCATTTTTACATGCAGACAGTAGTTCAAATTCAAATTTCCAGTTTTCTATTTGATGTCTGTTTTACTATAGAGAATTTCCTCTATGGATATGGGCCTAAGTCTTATCTTTTATAATATACTTATTTTGATCCTGTTAATCTCTCCCTTCAGGAGTTATTTTGAGGTCGGATTTACCTCCAGAACAGAACCACAAAGAAAATATACACAAAGTCAAGAAAAGGGATATAGGAATTACAAATATACGTAAATAAATATATCAAAAATATAATAAATCAATAATAATATTCAAAATAAATCTTCAATAACGTATAAAAAAGCCTAACTAAAAAAAAAACCATTAATAATTATTACAGCCCAAGTACAGGTAGCGGAAATAAAAAAAAATCATTAATCAGTAGGATTAATACCATGAAATGGTTTGTTCCGTTGTCGTGATGTTTATCTGATAATAATATAGTACTAATTATTTGGACTTACACCTTTATAGCAGTGACACACTTTGAGAATCAATGGTGGGTGCATCCGAAACACAAAACTTAAAGACAAATTATTACAATTCAGCAACTCACTGCGGAGCTTTCGGGTTTTTTTTATGTATATCTTTTGCACAACTTGTCGAAGATATTTTAATATTTTCTGCTAAGAATTATGAACAGCCCAAAAAGTATATATTTTTAAGTCATTGTTTGCATTAATAAATGTCTTATAATTCTAAGTTGTCATGTAATTCTCCTTGCAATTTCGAAATTTCGTCAGTGCGTACCGGTATAATGATATGTATTAGGGTACTTGGCAGAATAAAAGGAAATGGCAAATATTCTCATATCATAGGGTACATTTTCCATTATTATTAGGGCTCGATGATTAGGTGAGGGACGCTAGCTAGAACAATATGGTGATTTGAGGTGATTTTTAACTACTTAAGCGTGATTTATTTTGGGGCGGGGGCGACTAGGGTATGGGGACAGAGGTACTGGGTGAGGGAACCGAGGAATTTTGGGTGGGGGTGGCACCTTCTAGATACGACACTGTATATCCATATGCCTAACATACACAATATATCCAGGGAGATAGGCCTATATATCGACAGCAATTTGTTTTGTTTTGCTGATTCAATTTTTAAGCAATGTTTATTTTTTGTTGCAGCATTTTCTTCTTCCGATGATGAAAGCAACAAACCTGATGAAAGCCCACAATCTTCGGGAGAAACGGAGATTAAAATCGAGGAAAGGTATGTTACCCTATTTTCTATTGTTCTAATTTATGCAATGTATACCTACACTTGTGTTTGTCAACTGATTAGAAAGTTTTTGAAATAATAATCAGTGGCGTAACAGTTATGAGTTCTTCACACCTAGGGGCCGGGCCTATAATTAATTAACAATTTTTTTAAGACAATGGGCCCCAAATCGACCAAGTGGGTTAATTAATAAGCAGAAGGTGAAGAAAACATTAAATACGCCCTTAAAATTTCGCTCGTATCCCACTGTGGCCCTATACATGACCTCTAGGCTCTATATTAGAAAGGCGCTAAAAAGACCTAGCCAGGGGCATCAGGCCTCTCTGTCACGCAACTGATGATAATGTAAATGTTACTGATCCAAAATGTTTGACAAAGTTTGTAATAATGGGTTTGAAATATGCCCACATACTTTATGTCCAGGCCCGAAGACAGCATAACTTATATTAAATTTAAGATATCAGAAATATATTTGTTTCTCTTTCATTAAACCTAAGGTACATTCACTACTGGCAATGATAATGCAATGATGTATAAAAGGGACCGTTCCGCTTCATATTGTTACTAAGTTCTTTAAAAAAAAAACCACTGCGTAAACGTTTGTAAAAACTTGTGTATATATACATATATGTATTATCAGGGAACAGTGAAATTACAATAAATCATACAGCTTAATCAAAACATTACCGCAATATTGTTTAGAGTTTATCTATTATTTAACAAAAAAGTTAGATACTCGGAGATCCTATAGGCCTATTGTTGCCAAATGCTTATAAGAAAGGGTATTGATGGAGGTATATATATTGATCTCTGTTATTTGCCATGTATCAAAGACTAGTGATGTCCAACTACACATGCGCAAGAGTGCGAAGAATTAGTTGCTCTAATGTGATTTGAAATCCCAACAAAGCCTCAATGACCCAGTTGGTTAAGATCTGGAGGTAGGCGTCTTTATATAGACAGCAGAAGGTCTCTGATTCCAATCACGGTTGAGGCAACCTTTTCTTCCTACTCGCAGATTCCTTTCTTTAATGTTCAAAATTTATATATAGTTATAGCATTACCGCAAGATTGTTCAGAGTTTATTTTTAATACCGTATATGTTTCTAGCTTATCTGTAGCTCCACTATGTGTGAGCGTTTTAGTCAGTTGTATGAGAGAAAGTGCCTGGGGTTAAATCTGCACGTATATTCTATGGATCTCAATGGATATGAGAGGTCGCATGTTGGAATCCCGCCAGAGACATTTTTTCATATAACTGAACTAAAAAGGAACTTTTCGTTGAAGGGCTATGCTTGATACGATTATAACATCACGTTCCTATTTTAAGCACTGGTATTATTATTTATATATTTGTATATATTGTGTTCACGGTTTTGCGCAGCATAGCTCATTTGAATTATATATATACATATATATATATATATATATATATATATATATATTAAATAATATTCAAATCAAGTTTGCTATATATATATTATATAGGCCTAATATATATAATATATATATATTAAAGTACATATTATATATTATAGAAAATATATATTATAGAATATATGATAGTATAATTATAATTATTAATATTATTATTTTAGTGATTACAAACAATTGGCTAATCATATGACTCTGATTTGAAATTCTTGATTTTTTTATTCTTTTATTAGTTCGTCCAGTTCTTCGTAGGATAACTAAGGCGGAACCTATTTGTAATAGTACTGACCTGGAGATGACTATTTCCATCAGTGAATGGCTGAGACCAGCAGCAACAAAGCCCTCCAATGTGGAGTTGACTGTAGACATCGCATTAGTAGGAGACTGTTACTGTCCTTCGGGCTCACTAAACACTGAGTTGTTGATTTTCCTGCGCTATACTAAAGGAAGCTTTTCGTTGCTTAAATAATCTTACATTGGTGAACACACTACTACTTTGCAAAATTGGCCATAAAATTAATAACAAATAAATAGCCTCATGATGTCAGTCTCTGTTGCCCTAATATGATGGAATACAACAATATAATTTTTTAGCTTTTAATGTAAAAAAATCACAAAAAAAAAATCTCATTGTTTTCTAACAGAAATATAATTTGCTTTTATATTAGGGACTATTTTCATAATAAAAATTTAATGGGAAATTGTTTAGAGACTTTCATAGTAAAAACTGTATAAATCTGACAAAACACCATAATTGTTTAAAATTTTGTATCCCAATTGAAATAAATATTAAATATGATAAAATTTTGATCAATTTGAAAAATAATAAAATATGAGTAGCAAAAGTTGTAAAAAAAACTACTATCACAGAAAAACAACAGTAATGGTTAATTAATTAAATTACAAGTATAAAAATAGCTTTAACAACACAAAACTAGAATCTTTAGCGGATTTATGCTGGAATTAATATACGAAGTTAAACATCGTAACATGTTTTTGATCATAAATTTTAAGTTCCTTTTGTCTGTAGAGACCAAGCTGGAGACTCACCTTATTTCTTTTTAGTATGATATTATATTATTCAATTCAATAAATATCGCAACTAATCTCAAAACTGCTACTTTTACTTTACAGAATTGCAGGGTTGGCGTCAGTCGGGGAGGTTGCTTCGGGAGAGCTTCCCCTCCTCCTCCCCGCCCCGCCGGTGGAGAAAACCCACAATGAGTCGGGGAGAAATAAAATTATATGTATTTTTGACATATTATTAGACTATCTATAAAATTGATTAAATACAACTTTTAAACACCTAAATTTTCATATTTTTCGGGTTCTTCGCCCTGGTCCACTTTCGAAACATTTTGAGCGGCGCCCGACCACGCCCACTTTGCTCATGTAGGGAAACTCGCCCCCAATCCCATCAAAGTTAACACGAAAAAAATGTAATAATAGGTTCATAAAACTATTATTCAATATAGTAATTGAAAAATTTATATAAATCGGTTTATTTCTTCATAGTTATTCATAATTCATTAATACATTCATAATTAAATAATCAATTGAATTGATTATTATAGTAAATATAATTATTTGTGTAAAGTAATTATATTCATTTTTTAAATCTTGAAGTTAGCGCTTGCAAACATAAGAAATAACAATAATTACGCAGCTAAACGGTGATCACAACTAAATAGAGAACATAGATGCCATATTGTATACGTCATCAAAAAATAGAGGGCAAAATAAACATGAGATAAAAAAAAATCAAACATGAAATGGCTATATCCAGAATTTACTTATCGTTAATAGGTTGGAGTGCGTCCTCACTAGCCATCGCTGAATTGATAGAATGACGTACCGAAATTATTATCGTGATGAAAATGACGATGAACAGGAGGATGATGATTAAGACCTTGAAGATGATGATGAGGATGACGATGATAATGACGATAATAATAACGATATCACAGGACAGAATCAGTTACATTTCGATGAGTGAGCTTTATTCAGCAAACACTGCTAGGCCTACAGCTGAACCGTTCAAATAACATTAACAGTTTACTCGTGGGACTCATGGCACTTTCAAAATATTGTCGGCATAAAAATGCTGACAGATGTAAACATCTCGAGTGGGTCGAGATATAAAAATAGTTTATTTGTTTATCAATAATAAATTCCTCTATTCATCATATACCGTAATTAATTATCAATAAATAGTGTAAGAACATACATACATTACATCATTTATATAGCGCTATTTCTTGAAGATTAGATTTTTTTTTGTATTATGCCTATTACTAATATACTGTGACGATAAAATACCTCTAACAGAAGAAATCTGGAAAGTGAAACCCCCCCCCCAAAAAAAAACAAACAAAAAAACACACACACAAAAACAATGCAGATAAAACCAAGCACCACCCACCGTTCCCCAGCAATTTTAAGGCGCAAACAAAAATTAACAAAATTTATGAAATTAATAATCAATGTAATAATACATAATTATCTGAATAAATAACTAATTATGTATCATATTATGTATTATATAATCAACAATTCATAATTCATATATATAATAATTATGAATTCTAATATTCATGAAATATAATCAATATTATTCAATATTAATTATATATCATATTTGATTAACGAGATTATAAATAATTCATAATATATAAAATAATTCATAAGTAATCCATATCATAAAGTCAATAATTCCTAATTAATTAATAATATATTTTAAAAAAAACTTGCAGCAGCACAACACGATATGAAACGTAGCATGCTGAATATCACTTTCAGAAACCATACAAATAACACATCGACGAGGAACCAAACCAAAGTTACAGAAAGTTACAGACATAATGGAAATAATGAAAAAACAAATAATGGACATGGGCAGGACACTTCAGCCGAAGATTAGACGACAGAAGGAGTACAGTACTGACAGTTTGGGCGCGGTGTGAACACTATATACATACATACATACATACATATATATATATAT
>NW_022683792.1:2193810-2196008 GCF_011630105.1 Anneissia japonica | reverse complement strand
GTTTAGAGTGGGCTTTCTGGATCTGATGCTTGATTAATTTGAGGGGGTAGCCAGCAGTGAGAAATTTACAGGTAATAGCTTGAATATGGTGAGCATAGTCAAGGGGGTCCGAGCAGATACGTTTTATTTTAAGGCATTGACTATATACAATAGAGGACTTCAGCGATTCAGGACGAGCGCTAGAGTAGTGAAGATAGGAATGACAGTCAGTGGGTTTAACATAAAGTGAAGAACTGATAGTGCAGTTAGAACATTTAACGAGGACGTCAAGAAAGGGTATTTGGCAGTCAGATAGTTCAACAGTGAACTTAATGGTATTGTGAAAGCTGTTAGCATGAGTGATAAAATCAGTGAGTGAGGCGTGGCCATGAGTCCATATGAAGGAAATATCATCAATGTAACGTGAGTAGTGAAGGGGCTTAAGAGGGAAGGATGATATGAGTTTGTGCTCGATGTTGGCCATGAAAATATTGGCGTATGAAGGGGCCATCTTAGTACCCATGGCCGTACCCTGAATCTGTAAATAGTGCTTACCATTGAATGTGAAATTGTTATGGGTTAGGATGAACTTGATGATGGATGATAAATCAGAGACGGCATCAGTGGAAAATGAATGAGTGAAAAGAAAATCGGAGCAAGCTTGGATGCCTTCGTTGTGAGGGATGTTAGTATAGAGTGATGACACATCCATAGTAACAAGTATAGCATCTTGGGGGAGGGTGGAAATAGATTCGAGTTTTCTGAGGAAGTGAGTGGTATCTTGAATATAGCTGGGGATATTGGAGAGTAGGGGGTTGAGAATAGAATCAATATATCCAGACAAAAATTCAGTGAATATATATACATGTGTGTGTGTGTGTGTGTTATATATATTGTTTACCTATATATTTGAGCACTGTATTATTATTTATTTGATTTATACATCATTTGTGTTCCCAAGCAGCAGCTTGATTTGAATAGTATTTCCTACGTGATTTTCCAGCTACCCATATCTATTAAGCAGCTTAAAAATTCGCTCCACCATGTGTGAGCACTCAAGTTGTATAAAGGGAGAGACACTCGTGGTCTTAAGCCGGACACTCACTGCGTCGTACGACTCAGTGGCGGCGCCAGCGCGGTGGCAGGGGGGCTTAAGCCCCCACCGCACAGGTCAAACCCCCGCCGGACAAAGCTCGTCGGGCAGTCAGAACACATAAAAATAGGCCCACACCAAGCCAACACATGTCTGTCACAGTCTGAGAGTGCCATTTTCGGCCATCTAGAGGTTGATATTCTTTTAAAAAAAATCTCATTTGGAAAGGGAAACCTCCTCTCAACCCCTTCTCCCAGCTCGAGCCTACGAGCTCAAGTCCCCCTGTCGGACAACTTAGCCCCCCCCCCCAAATATATCCTAGAGCCTCTACTGACGACGGTCGTACGACTTTCTCACGACTGTCGCACGACGAATCCACATTTTGCTTCCGGCGAGCTATGGACGACGCAACGTTGTCTGCTGATTGTCAGTGGCAATCTGAAAGGATCCTCATTAAAACATGGAGGTATTATTGAGAAGGAGATCACTCGGCAACAGATCCCTTTGAGGCCCGTAGCCAGGTCATTTCAAGGTGGGGTTCTCTGGGCGTGGGTCCAGGGGGCCTGCCTAAGGGCCCCAGTGGGGTCGGGGGCGAAGCCCCCGAAGCCAGAGCAGCTTTTGTGTTTAATGCGTCTATATAATGTAATAAAAGCAGTTATGTTTTGAAAAAGATCTATGTAATAAAAAGGTGGTAATATAATAAAATTAGAAAATATTTCGATTAAACATCGTAACGTTACTGGGTTTGGTCTACAGGAGTTCGTGTTTCGAACAGGTCATTCCATTCATAGAAGAAGCCTTTTGATGGAGAAAGTGTACTTTTTTAGCAAAGGTTTGCCTAGGTCTAAACTAACTCCGGCTATATAATAATTGATTAGAATATTAAAAATGTTATTCGTGTTAATGAATAGATAAAGATTACTAGGCCTAATATGTCCATTTTTATTGATCTAATCTACGTGTATTTACTTTCATAGTTTATATTTAAATATTTAAAGTTGTTTATAAATTTATCTAAAATACTATATGAAATAATGTAATCATTAAAATCTATGATAATAATTGATATTTAAATAAAGCAAAAGATTGAAAAATGTTAAATACAGACACAAAGTATACATAGACC
>NW_022683792.1:2179554-2193733 GCF_011630105.1 Anneissia japonica | reverse complement strand
TATAACAAATTAAATTTAAACGAAAATATGGAAGAAGCATAGGAAGAAAGAAGAATAGGAAAAAATTGAAAATGAACAATAATAATCATTTTTTTTTTTCATTATTGCATCTCGTTTTTGTTAAAATAACCCACCTTAAAGGACTATCTGTCGTTTTCTTCTTTGCCACAGTGGACGAAAAAAGTCAGTTATTCTACGACGTTTCGTAATTCTTTATCACTAAAAATTTTTTTTGCGTTTTGACGCACTCCGTTCTGTTGTGTGTGTGTCTGCTATTGAAAACAACCTTCCTAATTTTGTGACTGGCTATGATTACTGAGATGGACCATGTTGACTTATTAATAATATTTTGTTTGGGATGGAAAAAAGGAGTAAATTTCCCCCAAAAAATGCTCCATCAGCAAATAGGTTAGTGTGCGCTGTCGACAGTATGACTAGGGAATTTACTAACCACACAGTCCAGAATCAGGTGATTAAGTCGCAAAAATTTAGCTGCATTTGGTGGATTAAGTCGCAAAACTTTAGCTTCGTTTAGTGGCGCCATTTACTCTAGGTAGACGGCGACCAGTTTCGTTACCGGTTAGTACATTCTTAGAAACATTCGGGCGAAGGCCAGTGAAAGTTGAGACGGGAGCCGGGTTTTTATCGATGTTTGCCATCCTTATATGTAAGCCATCGTAAATTCATGGTTTGCCGGAGTTACGTTCAATTTAAATCTCCGAACTTCTGAAGCTGAGATATTCTATGAATGAAGGCTTGTGTCGCAGGCTAGAATTTAAAAACGGGTCACCAAATAATGAATTTGGTGCTAAATTTTGATTTAATGCTGGGTAAGTTAAAAACAGACATTCCGTCCGAGTGGAACTCATTCAAAAATTTGAGGGGGTTCGCTAGAAAACAGGGGGGTTCGCTAGAAAAGGGGGGTTCACCCGAACCATAAACCCCCCCCCCCCTGGCTACGGGCCTGCCTTTGACACGACAAACCAATGTGTTCCTCGCTTTTGCATCGCGCGCGGGCGTATTACCCTACAATTCACATTTTTTCGACATGCATTTATACGTTTCAGCAGAGCAGCTGTGCAATAAAGTATTTGATTTTAACCCATTAAATATCTTTATAATGAACAATGTTCCCCTTATTGGATTTTTTCGGGCTTTTAGTATGTTATTATTTGTATATTTCAGGAACAGATTCCGTAAAATATTTATGTTAAGATTACTTCTGTGTTCATTATGGCTATGTTCTCACACGGCAGCTAACGGTTAGCAGGATCCGGATCCTGCTAACCGTTAGCGCGAAAATCCCGATCAGGATACCAACAATATGATGATCGAATCACTGGCCAATAAGAAACTGGAAATTGTAAACGCGTACGTGTGATTGGTTGATGATAGGAACGCCCTCAACCTGCTAACCGATAGCGCTTGCTAACCGTTAGCGTATCCGGATACCACTAACGGTTAGCGCTAACCGATCGGGCGTTCTCACGCAGGTGCTAACGGTTAGCGCTCTCGTGAGAACCAGGCTAGAGATATCGTAGGGGCCTCTACGTTCTAAACAGTATGACGTTTGCTGAGATAGCGAGATATTGTGGGTTCGATTCCACCAAGAAGACCTCTTTTTTTTTTCATACAACTATATTAAGAAACTTTCGTTGATGATACGATTTACAATATCATGTTCCTATATAATTATTTGAGCACTGTTTATTATCTATTTGATATATACATTATATGTGTTCCCAGTGCTAAGCAGTGATTTCTGGGGCGGATGCAGGATTTGGCGGTAAGGGGTGCGTACAAAAAATGAGGAAAAGTACATGATTGCCGGAAATGGCGCTTTTATATAGTAAAATTCATCATCATCATATCACCATTATATAGTCAAAATGAAGCGCAATTTCTCATGATGATCATCATGATTATCAGCGATGTTCGGTAACCACACAGAGATGTGCGATTTACCATAGAAAATAAAACTTAAAAACAATGTCTTTGATGTATTTACTTTACCTACTTCAAAACTGTCCACACGCATCTCAAACGAGTCCACACTATCTCAGCCCCACCTTTACCATAGAAAATAAAACTTAAAAACAATGTCTTTGATGTATTTACTTTACCTACTTCAAAACTGTCCACACGCATCTCAAACGAGTCCACACTATCTCAGCCCCACCTGTGGTGGGGCTGAAGTGATAAAGTAAAATCTAATTTATCGCTGTGATGTTCCGGTACCATAGAAAATAAAACGTTATTGTCTTTGATGTATTTACTTTACTTTATCTACTTCATATGCCGAAAACCAATCTTTTCTTTGCACGCTTTTTCTCATACTTCTCAAATTATAATAAAGACACGCGTACTCGAGTCGCGTATTAATTAGGCCTATAGGTAATTCAGATGTTTGTGGGCAGAGATACTGGCATCTTGCTATAAAATAAGATGTACTCTGGCTGTAGAGCACTCCTTCGTTAAAACCTAGGTATGCAGTTTATTTCAACAATTTTCAGGCATATCCTCTTGACTCACGAAAATTGAGGGCGTGTTTCCCTTCCCCCATGATCTAGTTCCACGGGTGGGTGAGATTTCACATTACCTCAGCCCTAACATGGTTGGGGCTGAGGTGCGAACATTTTGACAATATGGACCTCTGGGGGCTTGGAAATTGCACTCTCATACCTTCAAAATCTTACAAATAATTCGTATTAACAATATAATACAACAATTATTTTTCTTAACACAATTTTGGAGGTGCGATCGCACCCTCTGCACCCACCCCCTGCATCCGCCCCAGGTAATTTGATGTGAATATTTACCTCCGCCAAGGAGGTTAGGTATTCACTGCAGTGTGTCGAGCTGTCTCCCTGTCTGTCCGGTTCAGTTTTTCTGTCTGTTAGCAAGATTATTCGAAAACCAATGAATGGATTGTCTTAAAATTTGGTAGAAGGGTGCATAATAATTCAAGAAAGACACCTTTAATTTTTTGGAAGAAAAGGTCAAGAGACAAGGTCAAGGTCATGGAAATTCGATTATCCCCGAGTTTGTGTCAACTTCTAGGCTAGGTGTTGTTTTTTTTCTTATAGTTTTCATTTGTAATGATTGACTTAATCTATATTATAATTATGCTTATGTCAAAACCTACAATCACAGTAGTATAACCAAATAATATAGATAGAAAAAGAACGAGCAGCTAACGTATTTTGCATTACAGAATGTGGGGTCGAATACCGGGGGCATAATGTGTCTACTCCATGTAGAAACATCCTATTTCGATCTACAATAATATCTTCAACATGTCACAAATACTGTATATCATTTCAAACAAATGTACAGTAATTAGTACGGCCCTATAAACTAATTACCTTAGGGCCTACTTCATATATCCTACCTAAAGGTATACCCTACCATATTTCTACATAAATATGAATATTAAATTTATTAGCATGGACACAGTAAACGCATAACATTCACCACACATTTATCCATGAGTTGTCTAGCAGAAATACGGTAACTTGAATGTTAGGGGTCTAGGCCCAGTGAGAGACACCAGTAGAATTTGTGTGTATTTCCGTATGTAATTAATCTTCTTTTAGAGGTCATAATTAATTGTTTTATTTTATCAAAACTAATCGCGATGTTTAACATAATGAGGGTAAGCGAGCGAAGCTAGCACACCTTCTAGCATTCACGTAATACACCGTACAAAGTAAAACCACTAGAAATATGTTTACCAAATAACGGTGAGTAATATATATATTAACAGGAGTGCAAAATAATTATATTAATAAATGGAAAAAAATATTGGTCATATACAAAAAGAGACCGCTAACTCTGCAAATAATATATTGTGTTAAATCCTTTAGATAGGTGGGATAATACTCATTTTAGCAGTGGTTGTTATATTATGGAATTCAGAATGTAATACACTAAGGATTGAAGATATAATATAGCTGTATCATTATATTCACAAATCAAACAAGCTTAATTCCAAAATTAGCAGTTTAAATCATACGGTGGTGAAAGACACTCCTTAACATTGGTAAACCTATGATCAGTAAGAATACATGTACCGTATATCCGGTATAATTTCCTTCAATAAATTATGGATAATAATTCATCGGATCTCTAGTCCTCCCTTGACCCAGAATATTCAGGACGTTTGGAAGACAAAATGCATCGGTTAATCTGCATACTAATAAGTCTATGTATCCCCTATGTCGTGACGGGTAAGTTGAGTCATTAAGAAGTCAGCTAATTCACCATGGTTTAACGTTTTTGTTTTAGTGCGTTAATCTGTACACTATGCTATGTTTGTTGAGTCAAATCAATATCGAGCTTAATTGAATTCATCTTTTCTAAATTCTCTACCGGTTACGACACACCTTTTGGTTATATAATGCTCATGTGAGCATTTAAATACTAGTTTACTAACTGTAGAATAAAATCTGATATCGTAGCCGCACACGCTGTACTGAATAACGATGAGTGCGGGTGTGTATGCATGCATGTAAATATTATCTAATAACAAAGTAATTATTTGAAATACAAAACAGCAGTGATAATAATAATAACAATAATAATAATAATAATAATAATAACAATAATAATAATAATAATAATTATTATTATTATTTGAAATACAAAACAGCAGTGATAATAATAATAATAATAATAATAATAATAATTATTATTATTATTATTATTTTTATTATTATTATTTGAAATACAAAACAGCAGTGATAATAATAATAATAATAATAATAATAATAATAATAATAATAATAATAATATAATAATAATAATAATAATAATAATTAAAAGAGCGTTCCCGATTGTATCGTGAGTGGATTTCCCGTACGATTAAAAATCGTAACAGTACTGGGTTTGGCCAACAGGTGTTCGTGCTTGGAACAGGTCATTCCATTCATAGAAGAAGCCTTTTGAATGAGAAAGTGTACCTTTTTAGCAAAGTTTTGCCTAGGTCGAAACTAACTCCGGCTATATAAAATTGATTATGAGATTGAAAAATATTAATCTTATTATTGTAGTTAGTGATACTATGTACACGTTTTAATTATTGTTATTTATTCGTTAACGTCATTATATTTACATTTAAATTTAATGCATTGTTTAAGTATGAATTACATGTCCATGTAAAATTAATCTTATCTATTAAAATTGTATATTTTAAATAATATAGTAATAGACATAGCCGAGGTCTAGCCTAGGGTAGGCCTAAACAAGTGACTATATCATGTGAGTGTATAACATTATGAAAAATATAAATAAAAAGACAAATTGTGAAAGTATAAAGGAAGAAGAAAGAATAGGAAAGAGATTTGGAGCGGCTGAAATATTTTCCGAAAATATACAATAGTAGTCAAAATGCTATTATTGCATTACGTTTTTGTAAGCAATTTTGGGCACTAATCGTCAGAGGTCTCGGTGCCACAGCCTACATTTTTCATAATTCGAAAGCTAATTAAAATTTAATCAATTTAAATCTCAATCATATTCATAATTTTGGTCTTCTTTTTGTCTTTTCGTTGTATTCATAAGTGTTATAGGCCTTAATATTATAATTCGATGTGCCCTTTTCGTGATCATTCGAAGACGGGGAAGCAACTACATTTTTTATTTTTCTAACTAAGCCTACAGCTGCACCAATCTTCAAAAATATATTATCACTCTCTTATTAATTATCAATGTATAGTAATATTTTAATTGTCTACACATAATAAGTTTTCATTATTATTTTCAAACTGTGTTTATAGTAATGAATATATTAAAAACATCCCAAGCGTTTACTTAATTTCAGCTGAATGTGTATTACCCGAAACTCCTATACACTTAGAAGTTCCACCCGAATACAATCCAGGGGAACGTGTTATTTTCGGCACCAGATACGATATTAGTTGTCAAAATGGCTACACTTTGAATTCTGACAATGGCATATGGGAATGCATTGGAGGCGAAATGTCATTTGATCCTGTTTGTAATGAAAGTGAGTGTGCCCAAATAAAACATATTTTTCACAGGTTACATGGGAAATAAATTATAATTATGAATACCATTTTATGTTTTTAACAGACTTTCACAACATGGTGTATGATTGATTGCAATGGAGGACATTAACATAACGTTCAAGTAATAGGCATACTGCTTGCCAAAATAAGATAGGAAATTTATTTTGGATGAAGGTGGTAAATTAATTGGGCAGTGGGGGACAATTACTGTATAGGCTATTACTTGTCTTTGGTTCAATTTTTAAAAGTTTGTTGAAACTTATTAAAATTATAGATAACGTCACTCAGGATGAGATTCTCGATATATAATCGTTCTTAAATGAAGCTCTTAAGCCTGGTTCCCATAAAAACGCTACACGACATTGCCGACTCCTTTGCCGACGCTGATTAGTCAGTTGAATCAAAGAGCGTTCCCGATTGCGTCGGGGAGAGCTACGCAGGATTGCAGTTACAACGCTGTAGTAGTATAGAAACCAAGCTTTATAGATCGAGTGGATGTAAAGTGGTTGAATTCACAGCAAGCGTGTTTTATACCAGTTTCATTGATAAAGTACTATGGTATATAAGATATTGTTCCCAGGTTACGTGCATTATGAGAAGATTTATATGCATGTTATTTTAAATTTTGTTTAGATTCATGTCCTCCGCCAGCTTATATCAAAGATGGATATATAACCTATTCATCAAAACCGGTATCTGGATTGTATTTACCATATACAAGTGCAGCATATAATTGCAATGATGGCTTCAAGCTGAGTAGAAGTGGAGCAAGTTCTCGCAGATGCAGAGAGGGAAAATTCAAAGCAACAGCTCCAACATGCACACAAAGTAAGTTAAAATTCACACTTTTCATTTGAATTAAGTGGTGATTAAGAAATCTAACAAACTATTATTCTATCTAACATTGGACGAGTCATTAGCCGAGTGGAAGGCACGAGTCCCGCTAAATAATAAACTACAGCCTTCACATCGGGGATGGTTCGAGCGGCTCCTCGATCAATCCTTTTCAAATAAGGACTTAAAACGGGTTCCTGCACATTCGGCTTGTGCACACCACAAAGAACACATTGTGTCTTTTAGAAGAGAAGGGGGTACCCCAATGCTATGGTTCATTTTAACCCCCTGTCGTTGTGGAGTAAATGTAGACATGAATATACCATAGAGAAAATAGAACTATTTTCTCTATGAATATACCAAACTCTTCCGGCTGCTGTAGGGGCGGACCACGCCCATACGCAATTCAGCACAATTACGCTGCAAGTTATGGGCTTTTCTTTTACTTTTATATCTTCGTACTGTAAGCAATTGAGGTGTGAGTGATAACAAAAAAGTAATGGAAATTTATTACAAAAGCCATAAAAAAGTCATAAACAAGGTAAATAGAATTTATTTGGAACTGTGACTTAATTATTCTTAAGAGCACTTGCCAAATCAGGTTTTCCATTTTTATGTAAAAAAAACCATGGTCAATGTTGATGCGTGTGACCCTCCGTGGCACACAAATCTTTGGAAGAATGAGCTTGTAATTTGGTTTATACCTAATTGATGTGTATAATAAGGGAAAATTTGACAATTCAAGGGCGTAGGCTGGGGGTACGGCCCCCAAAAGTTGAAAAATGTTCCGCTGGTGTAGGCCTAAGCCTACAATGGAAAAGTAGAATTCATTCAAGTAGAATTCGATTAGGCCAACAAAAGTACACATATAAACCTATGATATGTCTAGTCGTAAAGCAAAATAAAAACTCATTTTTTATCCCAAATGTGAATAAACAGTACAGTAATTCGAACTTATTGTTTACGTGCCGGCGCTAATGTGTCCTCGTACTCGTACGGCCGTTGTTTCTTTCCACTAGGCGAATTCGACCAAAATGCGATTATTTTTTTTATTACACGTTCAATAATTAACTACGAAATTCTTCACTGCGCATGCTTATGGCTAAGAGCAAAAATTTATGATTCGCACTATTGGAGGGGGACTGCATAAAACTTTTTGTGCCAGTGGATTGCAACATTAAAATGGACTCTGGTATCTACACAGGAGCAAAATGTGCAATAAACACTAGAAACGTTATCTTATTATTAATCTTAAACTTTGACGAAAACTTGGTTAATGATGATATAGAAGCGATTGTTGAATATTAAAAAACTTAAGGAAAATTTGGAAAAAGGGGTAGATCATAGGAGTTATCAAATTTCATTGACGTTTGCCTCAAAATCTGTCCGAGGAAAAACAAAAATATTTTTTTTAACAGCATGCTTCCGTACAGTAAAGAACATAGCATACAGTACTGGGGGAATGTATAGTCGAAGCAACAGCCTAATGTGAATTAATGGGTTTTAAATGTTATCATGATTTTTAAAATACATCAAATGATGCCGACATTATTATTTTTTAACGTTAAATTCTGTGTAATCTTTTCAATAATACCAACAGTAACAATTCGAAAAAAAGAACAAACTTTTTTTTTTTGTTCTTCTTTTGATTGAACGTTTCAAACTTTATTTCATAAAAATGAAAGAATGTGACAAGAAATTTACAGACGAACAAAGTATTATCTTAATTACAATTTATTACACTTGTCAAATCACGATACAAAATTAAGAACCCAATTTTGCCCCAAAAAGACATTAAATACATCATCAAAACGCTACAAACATCGGAGCAGCTGGGGGTTTCGCCCACCACACCCCCACTAGCCTCTAGGGCCCTTTGCTGTCCCTGGTCCCACCGCCTGGCTCCAGGCCTTCGGCCCTTTGTTACGCCACTGATCCTTTGTAGCCCTGCATTAACATTTTTGCAACCCCTCCCCCAGGTGGTAACCACCATACGTCCCTAGCTAAACTTTAGAAGACTTATTTCCAGTTTGTGTGTGAATAATACACACGTTTTCTATTTTTCTATGTTATTCATAGCAATCTGTATCATCCCAACTGTCCACCACAGCAAAAATGATGCAAGTAATTTTATCTTGAAACATGGTCAATCGGTGACTTACACATGTAATGACGGTTACTACTCTGAAGATGTCTTACAACTGACATGTCAGAAAGAGCGCTTTACTCATGACCCTCCTGTATGCCGAGAATGTGAGTGTATTCGCTTCCTGAAGATGTTAAATGTTCAATTGTTTTTGCCCTTTTTTGTTTTTATGTTAATACGGTATGCAAAATGCAAAGGGAAAGTTTGAATAACAATACATAAAAATGAAATCAATATAATAATATAGATATATTATATTACATTATAAGTCATACAATTTACATATATGGATTATATGTAAATTTACAATTTCTTAACCTTTGTATTTTGTAATAGGTCCAATATTCCTTTGTAATTTTTCTTATGATTCATTACCTTGAATGTTTTGGAAAATCGCACGTCAATTTGGAAACAGTTTTGTTTGCCATATCTATTTGCAATTTTTCCTGTACAACAATAATATTTATACCACTTTTGGCATTTCAATAAATATATTTCAAATGAATACTTAAAGTCACAATATGACTTCAAAAAATACTATATAATAATATATATCTTTGCATTTTAGTAAGTTGTGTAGTTCCACCTCCACCAAAATATGGAGAATATATTTTCGATGACACAAGTGCTCAAGCAGTTGGCTACAAAATTGCGTACCTAGCTACAGTTGAGTTTAGATGCCAAGCACCAAATTCCAAAATTATTGGAAAAAGGGCTTATCAATGTAAAGACGTCATACTTCAAATTCCACAATGTATGGAACGTAAGTATAAATGTTTCTCGTACAATAGTTAATTGTGTCCAGCTATGGAATAACTGCCTATCAATTGAGAACCTATATCAACAGCAACAACAACAACAACAGCAACAGCAGAAGCAGCACCAGCTGCAGCAGCAGCAATAACAACAACTACAATAACAACAATAACAATAACAATAATAATAATAACTCAGTAGAGAGCATAATCTCCGCCCACCGCCTTTACTTCAACTACCACCACTAACACTTCACCACACTTCGCTCGCCTCCTCTTCAAATACGCATATAATATTCAAAGAGGGGCACTCTTTTTCTTTTGATAGTAACAATTTGTGCGAACTGCACATAAATCCAGTTAGTGGATGGTTCAGCTACTCAGATAGCTTGAAACCTGGAAGTAAGGTTCGTCTTGGTTGCTTTGGATTACCATACATACAAACAATACCAGGTTTTGAACGCACGTGTGTTAGAGACACTAATCCTCGAAGCGAACTAAACTACAAATGGTCTCCGGATATATCAGAGGTACCGGAATGCATTCTTGATACAGACTGTAAGTTTAATTGATCTATACAATAGCCAACTAATTATATTATAAATTGATAAACAAACTATTACTACACGAAAAATAAACATTAGTCTGAAATAGACGTTTGGATGTATTAAATTTTGTAAATTAATAAAGCTCTTTGAAACATCCGAGTTTTTGGCAACCAATATGAAACATTATTTTCAAACTGTTCCCTATATATGAGGACAATGTTTTGGTATAATTTGTGTTTAATATCAATCGGCATTAAACATACATAAATAAATATTTTTATCCGATATAAAAGGTAATAATATTTATTTTATAATCGAGTAGCTGAATGTAGATCTGAGGTTGTCCGTAGTGGATCCCAGCCGTTTAAAGCATCATCATTTAGCTCTGATAGCAGGCCGACACACGGTCGCTTGTATGCGAAGGATGGAGCATGGATACCTAGAAATCAAGAGATTGGACAGTGGCTTGAAGTAGATCTTGGTCATTCAATGGATGTGTATGGAGTGATGACACAGGGTAATTACAGGAAGAATTCCTGGGTTACTCTTTACAAAGTGGCATACAGAGAGGAAGACGAATCCCCGGAATCGATTGTCAACAATGAAAACGAAGAAGAAGCGGTGAGTATTTTGCTCCTTTTATCCAGAAAAACGTTTGTCGTACTTACGTATGTGATTCTCCTCTCTACATCGCAGAGCCTGTCTCTTATACACATCTAGATGTGTATAAGAGACAGGAATGTGAGTGTATTNNNATATAAATATAAATATATATAAATATATATAAAGGCATATATATATGCCTATATATACATATATATACGTATATATACATATATATATAGCGTCATATGTTTTATGTATAATATATATATATATATATATATATATATATATATAATAGTCTTAGTCGTACGTGTTACACTATACGTTCAACGTATCACAAAAAATAAAGATCAAAGAGTCTTTATAGGAAGCGAGCGAACTGTTAAATATATTGTTATATTGTTATTGATATATTGTTATTGTTATGTTTCGAAGTAAGATAATACCTACTTGATCTTTGTAATTTTGTATAAGGTCTTTGTTGGGAATGTTGATAGAAGAACAACATCGCAACAAGTCTTTCCAGAGGCAGTGCGAGCTAGATATGTAAGGATATATCCACAAGATTGGTATAAGCAGATCAGCTTAAGATTCGGTGTAGTAGCCTGTGAGGTCCACGCTGAAGGTAAGTACTAAAAAAACAATTGTCACTTTAGCTGACAATGATTTGTAATAATTAAAATATTAATGAAACTATAATATAGTTTCATTATATTATATATAAATCCTTTTCGTCAGGAATGATTTGTAAGAAATCAGACAATTCACACAACATTTTGATGATTTTTTATATTAATCTTTGATGTATCGCACTCCAAATCTCTCGTTTCGAAAACTTACCACATTCAGTGGTTTTAGCACCACGGCTCTACACAACAGAAGGCTTGTAATGTATCCTAATACTTTTAAATATTTAACATATTTTAGGTAGGCCTTACCAGGTAAATAAGCAATTTATATCTTGCGTTGTTCACATTCTGCTTAAATGAATAAAGAAACTAAACTCATTTTTCAAAAACTCACAATTTAAACTTTTCAGCCTAATCAAATTAGGAAGTTGTTGATTGTTTATGTAAACTCTATATTTCTATATTTTATTTTTAAATAGTATCTTTAATCTGACAGATTTGGCATGCCAGGTACCTCAGTTGGAGAATATCATCGTCTATATCAACAGTAAAAGAAGTAAAGCTACTTCCATTGACAACCAGGATACGATCGCTATTTTATGTGAGAGCGGCTACATCCTTGACAATGGAGATTCCTTTTTATCAGGAGAATGCAGAAATGCAGAAATAGTGTACAAAGGCCCTGTTGCTAGCTTTGCTTGTGGTAAATAATAACTGTATATAACGTGTATTTCTCATTCAACAGCTAAACAAATTATTAAACTTAAATATAAATATATATATATATATACTATATATATATATAACGCATGACTATAATATTATATATATATATATACAGTTTATCCTTTCCGTATATTGTATATATAACAGGGGTGGTATCATGATTTGCCCGACTGGGAGTCTGAGGTCCCGCGGAGTTGCCGTGTTCGGGCTTGGCTCTAAATATTTCGCAAGTGACAATTTAGTGGTTTTGAAGGCTTATTTATTCGATTTTAGAGTGTACTAACGTAAAAATACATTAAAAATTCTCTCCGACGAATTGTGGTTTTTCTCTCCGAAGGGATGGGGGATAGCTCTCTCCGGCGTGGCCCCTGTCTTATCCCTCTCCCCCTCACTGGCGACACCCTGATGAAAATTAAACCTTTGGATATTTTGTCAGTAAAACAAGCAGATACAAGTCCATCAACAAGTATAGTAGTCGAAGAAGACTGTGGAATGCCAACGATCAAAGAAAACACTGTAGTAAATGTCAACTACCGATATGACTTGGACAAGTTCACTCCTTCCGACACCAAGTTCCCTTCTGGGACAATACTGGTAACGCGGTGCTCTGATATCGGTAAATATCAACTCATTAATGGAGGAGAGAGAGTCTGTTCGGATGGAAGTTGGACAGGATCTCCGGCTACATGTAGTAAGTTCCACTTTTGCTTCTTTTTCGTAATTCTGTCGGCATCAGCTTTCATGGCGTAATAGTTGTTTAAATGAAAACATTCTTACTATTATAGTAAATCATAGTAAGAATGTTTACATTTTAAGATACATTGATATCTACACTTACATTAGTCTAAAAATATTTTGAACTAGAGAAAACGTGCAGCTAAATTTATAGTGTTAAATGATATTCAAAATGTCGTGAGTAGTGGCGTATCTATTAGTGCTAATGGTGGGGGGGGGGGCGTTAAGGTGAAGTGGGGTTCGATTGTCAGTTAAAGGGGAATTAACTCGCAAAATAAGGTGATTTTAGGTTCTTTTAACAACTTTACCAGTTTTTTTGGGGCGCGAGTAATTTTTGGAGGCCCCATCGCCGCGCACTCCCTAGATACGCTACTGGTCTTTAGTCATTATTATTGCGTAAGAATCATTGAAATCCGTTTTTGGTTAATGTTTTGATACCTATGTGGTATAACGTCGTATTACTTACATTGTTTCAATTTGCTAATTTTAAGTGCCTTTTACTGGACCACTATGTCATGGCTCTGTTAGAAGGGTGCTGTTTATTAGTAGGAGAGCCCACCGGGATTCACTTTTGACGGGGGCCGTGGCTTCACCCCACCCCCGAGAACCTGTAAGCCTTACTGTACAGATCAGTGTGCACGCCAAATGATTGAAGAGTTCTACGTTACCCCTCCAATCTATCCAATTATAAAGTGATACAAGTTAAACTACGTGATAGGCTTAGTTCACCACTTTACAATTCCTCTGTATGCTTGCAAGAAAGAGGGAGGTGATATCGGTGTACAGATTGGTCTAAGCATATACCGTTTGTAATTACATTAGTAACTGCTGCTAGTTAAATTCAATTAAATGTTATTCACAAAATGCATATTATAAAGAATTACAGATGAAAATATTTCATGTCTGGAGATACCATAAGCAAAGTCCAAAGTCATATAACTGCTTCCAGATTATAGAGTTTTTATCTAAGCTGTGGGAATATATGTGAACTATGTTTTTTTTATTGTTATTTCTTTTGTTGTTACTAAACGTGTCGCTTATGTCACAAATTCCTAAATGTCAGTTTTTTTTTTGCTTGATATCGTATTTTAGGTGACTTTATTCCATTTTGACACTATATAACATGATATAGGCCAATATATATATATATATATATATATATATATATATA
>NW_022683792.1:2166951-2179464 GCF_011630105.1 Anneissia japonica | reverse complement strand
GTGTGTGTGTGTGTGTGTATGGCTATAATATATTACTATTATTATGTTATTTCTTTCATCATAATCACCAGCTTCAAATGGATTAATTTTTAGGTTTTGTAGTTTAGAGAAGCTTATATTTATGTTTCAGTGCTTATCTCATTCCCATGGATTTGTTTTTGTTTAGTGACTACATATTTTTTTCCGCGTTGTTTTGTACGTTTTATGAGTTTCATTCATTTTAAAAATAAAGTTTATATGTGGCCTATCTGTGAACGTTTGTATATCTGCCCTAGTTAATCGGTTTTTATATGACTGACTGAATGAATTAATTAATGTATGTATTGTTGCAGGACTGAATAAACAAATGAATGAATGAAAAAAATCCATCATGTATAATACCAGACATTGTTACAGTACTCTTTAAAGTCCTTACTTTTGAATTACCAAATTTGTCAGCCAATAAACTCCGATTTCTTAAATATTTAAATTACGAAACACTCCCACGTCAAGTTGCACGGTCACCGAACAGTTCCTACATCATGAATGTTACTGAGGTCGCAAAACTAAGAGTTGAATGTGCAGATAGAAACGATGCTGAGCTTCGTTTTGAGCTTTTTACTGGTAGCACTGAACTACAGGCTCATGGAGACAATATTTGGTTCACGCAAGCTAGGTATATTATGTAATTGACTCACGTGAACATTCTGCTGCTACTACTGCTACTGCTGCTACTATTACTACTGTAATTTTGTATGTTGGTCGGTTGGTCGGAAGTTAATTTCAATGAGATATAAACACGGTTCTTTTGTAACAATACTGCAAACTTTTATTCAGCATCAACTATTCTACTGTTACAATCGACTACTAACTCCAGGTTACTCAGATGTTATTAGAGTTCAACCATTCAGAGTGGAGTCAGTTTTTAATCTTTCCTGTCTGGTGTCTGATCCCTGAAATCTCTCTGCCTGTCTCTCTGTCTCTCTCTCCCCCTCTCTCTCCCTCCCCCCTCCCCTCTCTCTCTCTATCTCTCTCTGAATCAGTGATGTGGGATGTTTGCCTATTATACTCAAGGTAATTGGGTGTGTCTCGATTAAGTCACCCCATAATTTTTGAGTTTCTGATTGGATCATAAATTCTTTCTCTATGATTTAATAACTTGTTTAACAAAAAGTTGCTAATTAAGATATATCACAAACTTCATGACTTAGCCTTAAAACTTTCAATCATAGATTCATAGTGTGTGAAAGGCCAAGTCCAAGGGTATAGTTATAAATGATCAATTTTATGATAGATTATCATGTATACTCAGGTTGACTATTCAAGCTGTCAAATCAATTTAAGACATTTAACAGGTGAAGGGGTATCGATGATATACAAATTCCAATGGTAACATAACATAAGGGTAAAATATACTACAATGTGTAGTAAACTTAAAGCAATATAACGATTTATTAAAAAAAAAAATAAAATGTTAAACATAAAATTATCACAGCATATAACACAAGTGGTGCAAGGTGAATACATGTCAATTTTCATCATTTACTCATATTCACTCACTCTCTCTTTCTCTCCATTTTTTAAAAGAGGAAACTCCATCCTAAAATCTTGGCTACACTGATATGTACTTGGTCCAGATCATTATAGTCATTGTGAAAGGGGCGGGGGTATTGGCATCCGAAGAAAACCAATATGACTAACTGTATATGGGGGGATTCAAGCATAATATCAATTCATTATTAACTACAATTTAACCATGTAATCAAGGCAATGCGAAAAGAAATTGGCAACTGTATGTACCTTCCGTACAGTAGAGCATACTGACATTTGGAGTTGTTGACATCCCTGGTGCACCAGGAAGAAAATTTTACCAACATGACTGCATGCTTTATGTCGGTCCCAGTAAATACAGGATCGAAACACTTGATTTAACGACATAGCCTCGCATTCCCGAATTGAACAATGAAAAAATTCCAATTAATGAATGAAGAATAAAATTGAAAAATGAAACAAAGTGAAAAACAAATAAGAAATCAAAAAAATCAAATAGAAATCGAGAAATCTAAATTCAATAATACATATGTCATACAAAGTTGCAATGACATTTTCATCTGTAACGTCTAGTCTTGACATATCCGACGTGTACGATTAATACTTAAAACTACAAAGTAAATCAATCAATGCTTAACTAAGAAAACAAACTTAAACGTTTGTTTTAAGAATGCATTACACTCCTGCATTCTTCAATATTCTTTAATTGATCCGTTCGTTAAGAAAAAAATTGTTGATACTCTAGTAAACAATCGCGATACATTTCTTATCTTTATCATTATTATTATTCCTCATTAATCCTGAATGTTTCATTACAAGTAAAATATGCATGTTGACAAATTTAATAATAATCACGTTTCATAACGTTTATAATTGCAATCAGTATCTTAGTAGCCTAGGTTCTACTGTCGACTGTTTTTTTTCATTTTTTGAGTCCACAGAACCTCATTTCTGTTGTTGTTAAAGAGTCAAGCGTCGCAAGTTTTGAACAGACGTGCAGGAAATTTTGTTCTGTGATGAGGTGATTTCCAACAAACGATCATGGTCTTTTTTTTAAAAGTTGAACCCCAGGGTGCCCCATTCACCTACAAAACAAAACAAAACTGGGGTTTTAGCAAAGGATTTTAATTATTGCCACTAGAGAATGCACTCGCTTTGCTCGCTTACCCAGTGTGTGAGCGTCGCGAATAGTTTCGATTTAGTTTCGATTGAGATAAAACAGCAGTAGTGTTAATTGGTGTAAGGGAATATCTTGTATTCGTTGAATGTTGCTTTTTTGGCGTTCCATATAAAAACACACACAGAATGCTGAAATACACCATTTTGCTTTGATGATCTATGTTGTTAAAGTTTTACCATCACTCTCTCTTTCTCTCCATTTTTTAAAAAGAGGAAATCCATCCTAAACTACTAAAAAAAATCTTGACTACACTGATATGTACTTGGTCTAGATCATTATAGTCATTGTGTGGGGGGTATTGGCATTCGAAGAAAACCAATATGACTAACTGCATATGGGCTGTCTCTTATACACATCTAGATGTGTATAAGAGACAGAAATTGCATAACACGAAGCGTTAAAAGCTGAATAGCGGTAACCTCATATCAGTTTCACGCGCGGACCGGCGAGCGGTCTCTCTTGCTTTGTTTTTTTTCTTTATCAGAACAGCCCAAAGACAGCGCCACAAGCGAGCAACGTAAGACTCGTTATTTTAATTGCCCATACACAATATTTTGTATGCTCATATTATCACTATTTAAAACTGAGGTATCTCTGTTTAAAAAAACTGGGATATCGCTATTTTACGTTTAACTGACAATTCGACTAGTTATATCCATACAAGGACAATTGTCCTTTGTCTGCATATTTCAGTTACTGTTTTCTTAAGTTTAGGCCCGAACTTTATGAAAAGAATCTAACTTTAAAGCTTTACACCATGATTGCTTAAAAAATCATTTATTTGATGGAAATTATTTGTAGCTCCTATCCTGCCAGTGGTATCCTGATGAGTATGAATGCATTTTTACATAGGATCTATACAATTCAATGATTTTCCGAATATCATTTCTATATTTTTTCTTCTACTTTATCTATTTGTGATTGAAACGCTTTACTTTTATGGTTTTAAATAGTTTCATGATAAAACCGTGGTTAAGCACAATGCTAATTTGAGGTCTGTTTGCGCAAATTCCTGTATTTCCTCCGTTTGATCTAGTATCTGTTAGTATAGACCTTTTGTGGTAGGGAATCTTTCTTGTCTTTGTCTAAGTTTGATGGGATGTATAACATCATATACTGTAATAGTTACTTTACTGTATTTTATAACATTTCAAGGAGACATTCTCAACAAAAACAACAGTTCTTTTCATAACTACAGTATCTACGTAGTGTACCGTAAAGCATTTAATAGAGAACTATTAATACTTCGCCATGCAAACGTTCAAACAATTAACAATTTCTTTCAAATCAACAGGACTGTTTGGTATCACTTTTCATTTTCGTAAACATAAAAAAATAGTGCAAAGTTGTTTGTTAACATTCACTTGATGATTTTATGCAGATCTGGAATGAATGAATGGATCCATCATGGATAATATAAAATACAGTAATGGCAGACTTAAGTGTATTTTACAATTACTGTACTCTTTCAAGTCATTTCTTTCCAATTTCCAGATTGGTTAGACAATAAAATTCGAACGCTTAAATATTTAAATTACAAAACGCTCCCAAGTCAAGTTGCA
This sequence comes from Anneissia japonica, assembly GCF_011630105.1. NCBI lineage: Eukaryota > Metazoa > Echinodermata > Crinoidea > Comatulida > Comatulidae > Anneissia > Anneissia japonica. The sequence continues at coordinate 2,175,192 of NW_022683792.1, read as the reverse complement.
CCAAACAGTTCCTTCATCATGAATGTTGCTGAGGGCGCAAAACTAAAAGTTGAATGTGGAGTCAAAAATGACGCTGAGCTTCGTTTTGAGCCTTTTACTGGTAGCACTCAACTACAGCTTCGTGGAGATACAATATTTGGTTCAAAAAAGATATATTATGTCATTGACTCACGTGATCATTCTGGAATCTACACCTGCTGGGATAAAGATGACCAAAACGCCCCGCCCATGAAAATGGAAATCCGGGTGGTTGATCGTAAGTATTAAAATCATTGATTCCTATTTTAAATTAATGAGAGTGTACTGCAATGCTATATAGCCTATCTATAGTATAAAGTAGTTTAATACATCGATGTATAAACGTAAAATTTGAAGGGTCATTTACATGGACATAATGAGAGAAAATTTCAATGCAGATCGTGATGTATATTATAAAGGTATGGACATAGCTATTGAATGAGGGGACATTTTAACACAGACTTTGGTGTACTCAGTATATTATTTTTATTATTATTATTATTATTAATATTATTACTATATTTTTTAATGTAATTAGTTCTATGCACATATTTTATTTTAAAAGAGGAGTTTGAGTCCATGGGATGTCCTTTTGTATTGAAAGGAATAATATACAAAAATATACGATGATGTTAATTTTTTATACGCTGAGACATAATTGCCTAGCAGATCCTTTCAATTATTTTGGTATATGACAATTATTCTTCAATATTTAGTAATAGTGGTAAAAACAATAATAATATAAGTATTTATATAAAATTATGTAAATAATTATTATCGTCCTTAATGTTAATATGTATGTTTTTTTCCGATTATTTTTTATTGTGTTGTGTTTTTTTGTATTTCAGCAATCTACTGCCAACCACCACCACCGTATTTTAATATTGAACAAATTATTTATTCAAAAATCATTGGTAGTAACAAGTTTCCACTGAATGCAGAGTTGACATATTCATGCCCCCTACAATACAAACTGATAGGTGAAACTCAGCTAAAATGTCTATATGATGGACATTGGGATTTTGAATTTCCGCATTGTATTTGTAAGTATAGATTTACAATTTTACTTAACAACATAGGGCCTGCCTATTATATCAATTTGATTTATATACATTATGATGATAATCATAATTACTATGATAAAAATTATAACAGGTCTCACTCAGTGCAATAACGCCATACCATATTTTTTAATATGAGCCAATCACATTACTGGTAAATTTTAAAATTTTAACTTACATAGACGAGTAAATAATAATAATAATAATAATAATAATAATAATAAATATCTCACTCAATGCAACAACTATTATAGTCTACGCTTTTGGTCGGAGCCAGTCACATTACGGACAAAGTTTCATTTTCCATAGACGAGCCAATAAAACTAAATATTATTATTATTGATTTTGACGGCAAAGTGAGACTGCTACAACAAAAATAGTAACCCTATTGATTCCAATCATATCACCATGGAATCATTGCAAATTGTAAAAACATTTTTCAACCTAATTGGAAGCATTCCTTGTGCATAGATTAGTTGCCAATATCTTGTATTTATAAAGCTGTTAATACATTGTCAAAACGTTGATTAAATTTTCTTAATTTATTAAATGGTTTTTTTTCCCATTACTTGATATTGACCCTTGATGGCATTTGAAGCATAATAAAATTGAATTAAAAATAATTAAATAAAGCAGTGTTTTTACCAATAGCAAGTGACCAACTATTTTTACACGGTACTTAACCAACTTTTAATTCGGATTTTGAAGCTGTCAGATATTTTACACTTTATTATTTCCTGGTGTGACAACATATTTATGTAATATTGTCAGTATGCATTACTAAACATAATTATATACATTGAATCACTAGTTGTGTTCAAGCAAGGAAGATTGTTTTAAACTAGATGTTATTTTTATCGCTGGAGTCATTGTAAATTCAGTTTTAACTATTATTTCGCAGCTTTGTCGTGTGATAGTCCACCATTGCACATTGACCATGGGATTGTAATAGGAAGTGGAACTGCCGTGAATACAGAAATTGGAATTTACTGTGAAACTGGTTTTCAAATACCAGGCACGGAGGAAGGCAAGCTTAAAAGTGTATGCACAGACGGAGAATGGGTGCCAGCGTTACCTTTGGATTGTGTACAAAGTAAGATACCGCCTAGTACAGTAGCGCACTTTGTTGTCAACCAGACGTTCGTTACCGTTCATTATGCCTGAATAATTGTAACTTGATAATCGTAATGGTTTAGAATAGACTTTTTGGAATAGGCATTTTAAAACCTAATAATTTACCATCAAAACGTACTAAAAACACAAAAGCTCGCATTATTTTAGTTATTGAACACACATTTATTCATCAATTAAAATTTACAAAGAAAAACTTAGATGCAAAATCTTAATAATTACGTTAGGAATTGGAATTAATTATGGTTGAAGAAAATGGCTTCCGGTTGAACTCATTTTGTGTCTCCGATAGCAACGGAGTAGTATCACGTGGTATCGTGACGTAACACTGTAGTCCTTTTTTGTAATTTGCCAACTTCATCTAGTTGTGTTCATTTTGTACAATTTCATTGGTTCATCAAATTAAGGATTCAAGTTGATAGTGTAGTGAACATGTCTAAAATATAGATTATTAAAAACTACCTGCCGTACCTTGACAATTTAAATGATGTCAACCAGCGCCTTTTATGTTTTATATAATTTATTTATACACTTGGCAACATTGTTACATGAATTGTCTTATGAAGGCCTACTTTATGTAATGTAACCCATAATTTCTTATGAGGGAACTCAAAATGTGATGAAAATTATATAATCATAATTGGTAATGATAAATGAGAAATTAATTTGAGGACTATCGTTTTATTTTATAGCAACTAAATGTGAAGATGTGCCTGTAAAGATTGAAAATGGCTTTGTAATAACAGATGTCACAAATGGAGCATCCGTGACAATAATCTGTAATAATGACGCCTTTGTCGCAGGCACTAACGATACCAGGACCACCATTCGTTGCGTTGATGGAAAATGGGATCATGAATTTCCATCGTCATGTATCGGTAGGTAATACAAATATGTCTGGTCAGATATTAACACCACTAGGCCTCTACTAGCAATACTACAAAACCGTTACGGTACTGTTAAACTAGAACATAAGAATTATTTTCATAACTTTTAATTTTCAAATTTTTTTAAGTCAGGCTACGAAGGAAAAAATGTTTTGATTTTAGAAAATTGAAAAACTGGGGGAAAAGGAGCGTAATCTCCCTTTTTTCACATCTTTCCCTTTTTTTCTGCAACATATCAATTTTTTCTCATCCAAAGTCTGACTTGTACGATGGCTGATTTCCGCCAAACGATAAAAAAAAATGTTCATTAGGGTGTTATAACGCTCTAATACGGCGTTATAACGCCGAAACCCCAATAAAAAATATTTTTTTTACTGTTTGACAGAAATCAGCCACCGTAGACTTTAGATAGTGAAGCCCTACAATATTTGTCACAACACAACTATGGACCTTAATGTTATGTATTTTATATTTTGAAATGTATAGGAGTGATGTTTTGCCCTACCCGGCTTCAATATTAGTTACTAAACGTAAGCTATGTGGTCTATCCCAACCCAAATCACTTGGGATTTTTTTTCCCGCAAGTATTTGGGGGAACGTATAACGATAACACATCAGGTAGGGCAAAAACATTAATCCTATGATATTTTCCTGACACAAACACACGTTGAAATAGTATCGCACTACCCGTTGCTACTTGGGAATCGGATTTAAACTAGTCTCTAAACGCAAACTCGGTGGTTAAATGGTTATGACACCAGGCTAGTTATCTGGAGATGGTGGGTTCGATCCCACCCGAGTCACTTGTGAATTGTTTTGCAAGTATTTGGAAATGTACCGAGTACAGGACAGGTTGGGCAAAACATCAATCCATGATATATTCTTGATGCAAACACAAGGAAATAGAAATCTATAAAAATAAATTTATAGGCCTACTTGTGAATAATTTATTGATCAAACATTGAATTGACTGACTGAACAAGTTGAACGCAAGAGCGGTTGGCACAACCGTTTGGGCTTTCAAATTGGAGTTCGACTGCCACAACATCCAACTGAGTATTTGGCCAAACATTATCTAGATTTGTCTTCCTTTGGGAATGTAAATAGGTAACCTATAGAACGTGATTGTAATAATTATTGTGTTATGCTGGGTAGCTGGAGGAATGTACGGGTCATGAATAGACTGGGTAAAATGCACAAGGAACTTGGTAGATTTTGTACATGATATTGCATCTGGTAGAATGTACAAGTCGATTGACGAGGAACGCCACCGTATGCAGCGAATGGTTTGACACTGCCAAATTTGTAATGCGGGCAATATTGTCAGTGGGCTGAATTTTTGGTTACTGTATTTAATTTGATTCGACGTCATATTATGACAAATAGATCCTCCTAGTGGATCGTATATTTCGATTCACTACACTGGCGCTTTGCAGCCGCTAATAACACTGTGCCTGCTTGTTAGCTCTCGTATCAAGCAACCACGTTGCTTTTTCCCATTTTCTCTTTTACAACTGTCCCACAGTTCCGGTCATACTGCTCTATACCCACCATCTTTATTATACAACTCACCCTAATTCTCTTGCTTCTGGATCATATTTATAGAACAAACATGTCCAAGCCCTCCACTAACTCTATGGAATGGTATTGTCAGAAGGCAAAATAATACAATATTATTAATTTGTGATGGCGGTTACTATATACCTGGTACATCAGATGTGGAACTTGTAGTAACATGTGAAAATGAAGAGTGGGATGACGACTTTCCAATAGGGTGTGTTGGTAAGTATAAGACTTGCGAATTGCTAACATTCCCATGTTCGAGTGGAGCGAAGTTTTTTTTTTTACTTTGTCAATTTGCTCTTCTGTTACGTTTCTATATTCATCAAAGGAAGGTAAATGCACTGTATTTACCTTCCTTTGATGATTTATATATGTAATTTAACAGTGTTAACGGCTATCTTGATCTATATTATATGCAACTATTTGTTTCTAGCCGTACCTATTGTGTAATTACCGAGCTTTCGTTTGAGGACGGTGAGCGCACAGTACGGAGGAACCAACAGACCGTGACCGTACTCGCAACCAAGCTTCCGTCCTGTTCAGAAGTTGTTTCGTTTCCGTTTACGCGACGGGGGAATATGCGTGCGAACGCGCGCCCTCACTGTTACCAAAACATGGCGAACTTGCACAGAGTTCAAGAGGCACTTGTCGCTGCGTAGGCCTTATTATAGGCTAGGCCTAGGCCGGACGTACCTTAATAAATTATGGCCTAGTCTAGGCCTAGGTAGACCCAGGCCATTCTAGAACCGAGCCGAGGCTGTCCATCTAGGCCTAGGCCTACAGTACTTCTACATTTACTTGGGCTATACGACTTGGCTAAATCATATTCATCCTAAATGTTGTGTTGTTTCACTGACTTTGAACATGAAACCATAATTTCATTAAAGTGTTATCATAAGTTAACAACGAGATACATCAGTCACCAATCCTGACTCCATTGTAATCGCCTTTACACTCGGCGCGTGATGCTGACATACAAGACAACCTCTTATCGTTGCGTTCTAAACCGGACGCTATTTTCAGTCAGAACCGTCCTCAAATTCCGCGGTACGGTGAGATGCAATCTTTCACGCATGCGCAAATGAATTTTCGGCTCTAATTACCGTACTAGATTTCTCCCGTACTGAAACGAAAGCTCGCTATTGAGTGTATCTGGTGGTATTTGAATCTGTTCAACCATGAAGCCTCCGTGGTCTAATGGTTATGACACTCGCCTTGACAGCGCAGGTTCGAGTCCCGTTTGAGGCATTTTATTCAATGATCTATATTGATTATAGGCCTATAAATCACTATACATCATACATCATCATACATTGTGTAATAAAATGTACATGCAAAGACACTAAATCAAAGTGACTTAAGTTTATCGTGTTTGTTTTTCATGGTTCGAATACGACACAAGCTAGTTAGTAGATAATAAATTATTTTCATGAAATATGCAAGAGGGCATGATTATGATTACCAGGATAAATTGAGAAATGTTTATGATGAGTATTTCAGTAGCAGATTCAAGGGACCTAGCCCTAATTTTTCAAAATTTAAAAGTGGAGAAAAAAGAAAAAGTATATTTAAATGTATGCCCGAGAGTGCCATTTCCGGTCAACTAGAGACCGGAGTAAGAAAGTCATAAGAGGACATAATCATAAATGTTCTTACCTGAGCCCCAACCATGGTGGGGCTAAGGTGCTCTACACTCCATCTGTAAAAGTCCCTCCCTGGGCCCCTTCTATTTCGAATTTCTGGATCCACCACCGTCTTTTGAAAATGTAGTGTGGAAATCAATGTTAATTGCATTTCTTAAAATCAGTTAGATACGACTTATAAAAAGGCTATAGACGCCTGTGCTTCCGAGGTCTTCGCCCATCCCCACCGAGGGCCCTGGGCGGACCCTGGCCACCTACCATGGCTTGGGTCTACGGCCCAAGACTTTCTTACTTTGTAATTCGTCCCCCTCCCCCACTTTCAACCACGGATCAACGCCCTTGAATAGATGGAGCCGCAAAGCAAAATATGGATGTATGCTAGAAAGATTGGACGGTTATGACAACGTAGATATGACAGTACGGCACTGCAATTTTCAAAATTACAAAATTATAATGTATTCCTCTTCACAGATTCGCCTGATCAAAGTGAAATTCCTTCAATGTCATGTGAGTAGGCCTACAATATTCCTACGTGTATATTATGACGTAATCACATTGATATGAGCATACAATAAAGCTCCGAAACTCAACTATATTTGATACTAAGTAGGTAGGCCTACCCTTGTTAAGTGTTGTATTCGCTTCTTTTCCTAGGACATACATATCCACTTGTATTTCCCTCACACCTAAAACCGAGTGGATTAGCCGATAAGCTTACGTGATTCAAAGTTTTATAAATATATACAAACGTTAAGACTGGATATTTCGTATAGAAAAATTTGGCATAATTTGATTCATTTCACTTTCACGAGCAGATATATTTTTTATAGTTTCAGAGAGTGTTCAGATTCAATTTTGCAAACACAAGACTTGCAGACGAGAGCCTTCTGGAGTGTGTGACAATCGTAGAGGTATAACAGTTTCTAAATATACCGGTAATATAGAAAACCCCTCAAATGTTCAATTTACACACTGAAACACTTACCGTACTTAAAAATCGATATGATAAGGCCTGTGTTATTAACTTTCAAGGAGGTATAATTACTTTGGTTATTGCCAATTCACATATTTGTATTTCTATTGAGAAATGGTACCTCATGGTATATAACGACGATGGACACTTCCGCTAAGCCAAACACCTTCGATAATTGTTGCCAACGTCCCACAAAAAGACAAAAACTTACTCAAACACATGCCGTTTGTTGGACAACACACGCGTATTGGTTAGTTGCTAAGTTTGATTGATAATCCGGAAACGTCTATTGTGCATCTAGTACTTATAATTCACACTAGAGCAATTCAGACGAGTTGACCCAAATACAAGCAATACCGTGAATCAAGCTTAACTGCTAACCATAGCATACACAGAAACAGCGTGAGGAACCAACGCTATCAATTGCAATTCGAGACCACCGACAATTCAAATATAGGCCTACAGCAATATATATATAAAGGGTAAACGCGTGAAATAAATAAAATTATTGGACTTAAAATGATGTGGAAGAGCTATGGATTAAAGTTTATTTCAACAATGTTTTGTGAGTGTGGTCCATCTAGCCGAAGCTTATCATTTTGGAACCCCTCAATAGTTATGATAGCTAGTGGAAAAGCAGAGTCCTCTTCACCCTCCTCTCTAGCACGTCAATACCAATTTAATACTTTCGTTAGCTCAAGTAGTATGCACAACTTTATGATTAAAATTCACCTTTGAAAAATCATCATTACTTTTCCTGATGTACTATTTCAATTCCTTATTTTTGTCATTAGCTGTACCAGTGATTGGGAGCGTAATCGACGCAGAAACCGTGGGTGATGCTGACATAAGGATTAGCATTGACGTCAGAAGATGGTTAAAACCAGCAGGAAAGGGGCAAAAGTCCTCAACGCTTACTTTGTTAGTAGAAGATGCGAAAAAGGGAGACTGTTACTGTCCTAATG
>NW_022683792.1:2162630-2166703 GCF_011630105.1 Anneissia japonica | reverse complement strand
CATTAGATATAAAGTTAGATCGCATAGGGCTTAGAACATTTATTTCAACTTGTGTCTCTGTCGATTCCACATTCACATCTAGCACCTCCACAATCATAGCTGTAAATGAGATATATATTTATTCAAATAGCTAAAGTGGTAACATTCAAGGCATTGTCTCAAGAGTTCATTAATAATTCATAATGGCCTCTGTATGGAATAAGCCATTTGTAGTCTGACCTGCGCATGCCGATATCAAGGTCATCGACACATACACACAACATAATTTTATGTCGATTGACCTTGTATACCAACATGCACATTTCAGACTACAAAATATCTTATTGTTTTCAAGGGCCAGTCTACAATGTGTATAAATGCCATTCCGCTGAACTCGGATGAATTGTTTCACTAACACTGACAGTACAATACATAAAGAGTGTTTATTCCAACATGCACATTCAGATCGGTGGCACTCAAAACTCATTTGGTGCGTGAAGATAATTAACTACTGTTACTGTACATAAAAATAACAAAACAGTACGAAGTAATTACTCACGTTGTAGATCAAAGCGACATGCAACGTGCAACGAAATGGCAGGCGTGCAGTCTGGACACATATCTGAAAAAAGAGGGTGTTATGCTGAGCAATTGTTTGGTAATTATCGACCTATATTAGTTGGCTGCTGCGTGCCAACAATTTTTGGCCTATTTTCATGGCGAATATGTTCATTCTTTTGTAATTATTTAGGCCTACTATTTCTTAAGTAACATTTCCCCGATCACTATGATCACCCGCAGAGCCTTTTTAGCAGCTACAAAAATATATATGGACTATCTCGTGGCATTAGACCAAAAATAGTATTAAGGCCGGAATCTGTTTCTTTGATAAAAAGCGCCCTCACGCGAAAGATCTCAGGTTACGCCCCTTTTACCTCGCATATTCTAATTCCCCATAAAAAACTGGTCTAGAAAAACCATATGAGAATTTCTACCTCTCCAAGTGGCACCTATCTCAGTTATAGCCTGCTCTAATGACTGCTAATGATTTTGCTCAAAGGAGAGACGTAAATAAGAAATAAAATGGGCCCGAGAATTGACCCCTGAGGGACACCACTCTCTACATTAATGCACGCTGAAGAGCTATTTCTAATGCGAACCTGTTGCTTTCTAGATGTAAGATAAGATGTGAACCATGTAAGAACAGATCCACCAATTCCAAGAGATGCAAGTCTGTGAATGAGTATTTTGTGATCAATCGTGCCAAAAGCAGCACTTAGATCTAAAAAAACAGCCAGAATACAAAGACCTTTATCAAGGTCAACCATTATATCGTTGTGGATTTTAACAACTGCTGTCTCAGTGCTGTAAAATTTTCTATAGGCCGATTGTAGAGGATCAAACAGATTATTTACATCAAGAAAATTAATAATTTGATTTGCTACACATTTCTCAAGAAGTTTAGAGAGGAAAGAGTGTTAGAAATTGGTCTAAAATTAGCAAGTTCATTGTGGTTTAAGTTAGGTTTCTTAAGCATTGGCCTGATGATCCCCACTTTTAAGTCATCAGGGAAAGTGCCAGATAAAAAGGAAGAATTAACAATCTGACAAAACACAGGTAGGAAAAATGTAATATTTTCGATAATATATTTTGTAGGGAAAGGATCTAATGAGCATGTCTTCGATGAAACTGTTTTTACAATGTTTAATATTTCATTTTCTTCTAGTTCTGTAAAGTTACTAATTTCAAAGCCGTCAGCATCCGGCACTGAGAAAGCGTCAGCCGATATGACTGGTAGAGATGCTCTAAAAGATTTAATCTTTACTTTGCATTTAATTTTTTATTTATTTTGACCATGATGATTGGATACAAAAAAGATACTAGAACTATATTTTTAGTGATTGACTACCAAATAATGATATCAAAGGAACAAACTTTTTTTAATATAGTACTACTGATAATTTAGGGTATGTGTTATTTAAGGCCAATATATAAGGTTAATACTCTGTCTATCATTAGATCTTACCTTTGAATTGAGGACTACATCGATGGAAAGAGTGAACCAAACAAACGTCGTTGTATATGCCGGAAGTGACGTAGTAATCGACTGCTCGGTTGGTGACTCCAGCGAAATTGTATTTGAATCTGGAATCTTTAATTGGTATATAATAATGGAAAACCAACGAAGGTATCGGTAATAGTTTTAGTTTAAAGTGTATTGCCCACGTAGTATATGTCGGAGAATCAAAAAATTCAATTTATTCTACAAAGATAAAATGATAAGGTTTATCATTATCTGGTATAAAATTAAGGATAAACATTTTACACTTAACTGATCTTTATGCTCAAGTTATATAATTTCAAAATGCGCAAGTTATTTTCAAGATTAATTTTTTTCCATTTTTTGTACCGTAATTTTTCAAAAGAAGAGGCAACTAGCTCTGTATTTGTGCGTTATGCTAAAATAATTTTTTATCGACTATTATTACGCTTTTAGCGTTTCATAAAACAATTTAAAAATCAGAACTCTCACTAATGCATAAATTTTAAAATGATTGTCTTAAAATTTCAGAGTAGTTGATGGATTTCATGAGTTCATTTTAAATAATGAACAGTATTTAAGATTGGCGATTATCAACATCCAAAGTAGCAGTGAAGGATGGTACGCATGCGCCTCTCCTATTCAATCAATCTCGCTCTACATCCAAGTCAACAGTAAGTCATTACTGAAATATTAATTGAAACTTCCAAGATATTTTTCGATCGGTGTTTAAAAAAAAACTTATCTCTTTGAACTAATGTCAACAAAAATCAACTCCATTTTTAATAATACAATAATAATGCGACACTTTTAAATAATACAAATTATATATATATATATATATATATTTTTTAATGAAAAGGACTGTCCTAACTAATCTCCAAGCCCGTATTGTCTACAAATTTACTTGCGAGGGGTGTAACTCTGTATATTTGTGAGGCCATGCAATAGACACTTAGAAACATGAGAATGACCACTTGGCTCGGGACAAATCCTCACACATTTTCAACGCCTTCAAAACTCAGTTAAATGCAAAAATACGTAGGCCTATCAATAATTATCAACTTAAAATTATAGAATTCTTTTCATTGCTTGTGTAAATGCTTTACCAGTATCACTCTTTCATTTTAATTCTTGTATACATGACTTGCCACAGTTTTGACGTTTATATACATGACTTACTGCAGATTTGCTTATTTGTCATACGTCTGATCGGTAGTACATAAACCGGCAGAAGCATAAGCACTATTGCCTGATGATGTCGAAGCATTTAGTTAGTATCATATAGTTTTTGATATGTATTTGGTATGTATTTAATACATTACAGTAAATTTATCAAAATCAATTTATTTGATAATATTAGGTCTAAAGGGAAAACATAATAACGAGTGGCATAGATGTATCTTATGTAATATAAATCCAGAAATATACACAAAATAATTATATATATATATATAATATATATATATATATATATATATAAATATATAGGCCCTATTTAAATATCCAATTGAGGCTCCGCCACAGTACGCCGCAATCGTCACAGTATTAATTACATTACCTTACAAGCATGTTTTTAAAAGTTTGTGAAAGAAAATATATGTATTTATACATAGTTCCCTGTAATGTTATCCCACAACCCACTAATGGTTACATTCACGGTGGAAATTGGCGGACCGACACGGTAGCAACATGCGGATGTGAAGAAAATTATAGCATCAATGGGTCTGTAACACGTCGTTGCCTGGCTAATGGAGAGTGGACTGGGTACGAATGCAGCTGCATGAGTGAGTTATAACAAAATTTTACTATAGAAGGTACAATAGGCTTGGAATGCGCACGTCACACGAACGTGTGTTGTGGCAAGGTAATTCAACAAAAGGACGCACATCTCGGGACATCAAAGGTTATAACTCTGGCATCGACATTCTAGGCGCACGTGCGTTTCTACACGCTGAACGTCACAAAAACCATAGCAACCAGACCAAAAACCGTCAGCGTACGTGACGATTTACCCACGCGCGTGTTAGTTGCCATGTTAGTCGCGCGTCGT
>NW_022683792.1:2159054-2162155 GCF_011630105.1 Anneissia japonica | reverse complement strand
GTACTGAACTTTCTGTGTAAATTGAGGGCGCAATTAAAAATTATAGTGCTCAGGGGAAATTTGATTGGCCGAATCTATGGCAGCCATCTTGGATGGTACACACACACAGCTCTGCGTATTTCGAACATCGAATACATTGCTGTTAGCGCTCTAGTATTCTTATTATATCTCTATGGAATTACCTTGGTTGTGGGCGAATCGCTCTACTAATCATGTTTAATGTGTATAAAGCGCTGTACTTGAAAATCGAAATTATTTATTTATAAATCATACAGTCAAAGTAGCCTACTAGTCCGGCAGCTTAGCAGATGGATGTGGACGTTCCGGACAAAAGCACCAATTTTGTTTACATGCTCCTTATGGTCATTGCATTCAATTTTTGGTAAGAACCACCTCATCCGAGGTCATTATGGCGGCCATCTTGGATTTCCAAATGACCGCCTAATAAAACCTATGTTTATCTATATCTCCGCTTCTAAACCAATTGGAATTATAATTCTTAAGTCTGAAACTATTTTTATATGGTCAAGGAATACCATCATACCATTTTTGACCTGGTCAGATTGCCACAAGTAGGTCATTTAAGGTCATTTAAGGTCAAATATTGTATGGTATCTTAAAAATTATATAATTGTCATATTTTACATTAGAACCATACCCTGACTCTCAGAATTCAAAATCTTTACTATGAAGTACATTATTTAATTCAAGGTCATTCTGGTGGCCATCTTGAATTTCAAAATTGCTGCCACGCAAATCCTGTATTTATCAATATATCGTTTTTTAAATCACTTTAATGAGAATTATGATATCTAAAATTATATTTCATGGTCAAGTATTTATAACACTTGTGACATGGTCAGATGGTCATTAAGATTATAAAAGGTCATTTAAGGTCATTCAATCTATATACCATACCATTACCATTTTTTACCTGGTCAGATTGCCACAAATAAGTCATTCAAGGTCAAATATTGTATGGTATCTTAAAAATTACGTAACTCATGTATTACATTAGAATATTAGAATCATATCCATACTCTCAGAATTCAAATGTTTTACTATGAAATATATATATACATATATATAAATATATATATATATATATAATATATATATATATATGTATATATGCATATGTATATATATATATATAGTAATTATGTATGTACACTTTTCAGTGAGATTAATATGCTTTAAATTAATTTTCATACTGTATACTTTTATTGTCATTAAACTCACTTTATACAATAATTTCTTTATATATATTATTAGATATATATATATATAATAAAGTATATACCTATATACATGTATATATAAACCTATATATAAACAAATAACAATAAGCATTGCGTCTATCATTTACCTATTAACAATGTTTATATATATATTTAGTTGACATTATAATATATATTTTATGACGGATTAACAATATTTAAATAAATTTTCAATTAGCTGACTATGAGGGCTGAACGTCTACAGGACATTGTATTTAGGCGCATATATAATAAAATAACAAATGATAGAAAACAATAGTAACTTATATACTTAATTTAATAGACCAATGGGATAAACCCATTTTGTAAATAATAATGTACAATTTAAATGCAACAAAAGAGGAAAATCTGATCAGAATGAAAAGGAAACGTTGCCTCCACCAGTACTCGAACTCAGCACCTTTTTCTTAACATGCGAAGGCCTTACCAACTCAACCACAGAGACCTGTGGTCGAGATACATATTTATATATTACAACAGTATTATTATTATTATTATTCTTTTAACTAGTATTGTATTTATATACTACTACACAGCAAAGTATTTTAATTTATATATAACATAGTCTGTGTACTTATGTACATGTATAGGTATTTCATAGAATCTTGCCACTGTTCTGATTATTTAATAACAATCCGAGAAGATGTATTATTAAGATGTCATACAATATTGATCTTAAATGACATTTTTATGACCATAATTATCCGACCATGTCACCACTTTTTTTGTTTATCTTTTGTGGGGGTAACCCACAATTTTTTCATCATTTTTAATTTAAATAAACATACTGTACCAGGGTATACAATAAGAAATCCTGTCAAAAAATTAAATTAATTAAATTATGAGATTTTGAATATATTAAATACAAAATATTATTTAAATTTCATGAAAGTAATATCATCATAGTGTGAGCAAAATATTATTGCATATTCAATTATTATTATTATTATTATTATTTTTATTATTATTATTATATATATATATATACTTATATACACATGCATATATAACCATTTTATCGGAGGTCATTATGGCAGCCATCTTAGATTTCAAAATGGCCACCTTATAAAACCTTATTATCCACGGTATTATTTCCTCTTCTAACTTGCAATTATAATTAAAGTGTCTAAATGGCCAAGGAATACTAGCATGCCATTTTGGTAAGATTCTTCATTTAAGGTAAAACTTAAGGTCATTAACTAAATAATCTGACCATGACAATCTTCATTTAAGGTAATTAATTTAAGGTCATTCCAGGTCATTGCAGGTCAAATATTGTATGGCATCTTAATAATTACCTAACTGCAATGTTTTACATCTGAATCATACTGAAGCTCTTCAAATTCATTTTTTTTACTAGAAACTACAGTACTTAATTCAGGTTAATTTTGGCAGCCATCTTTAATTTCAAAATTGCTGCCGTGCAAAAACTATATTTATTAATATCTTAGCTTTTAAAATCACTTCAAATTAGAATTCTGATATTTAACACTATGTTTTTGTGGTAAGGAAAATATACATATGATCATCTATATATAAATATATAGATGGTCATTAGGATAATATATAGGTCAGTTAAGGTCATTCAAGGTCATTTTATGTTAAATACCATATGATATCTTAACTATTTCATCAGACGTCGTTATGACGTCCATTTTAGGTGAAGGTGATTTTGCAGCCAAATTAAAGATGACCACCATAGAAACATATATGTTTACATAATGAAATAAAACGCCTTTACCAGTTGTGACGTGGTCAGATATATATCTGTCTCTTATACACATCTAGATGCGTATAAGAGACAGGAGAAAAGACATGGTG
>NW_022683792.1:2156280-2158864 GCF_011630105.1 Anneissia japonica | reverse complement strand
GCTAAACATTTACAGAGTGGACTTCCTTATGTTGTGGTCATATTAGACTGTAATATTATTATTAAAGAAGTCTATTCAACAAACAACATAAAACATATAGGCCTAGTACATATCAAAGTTATTAGGTTAAAGTTCTCATGTCGGTGCATGCATAAAACGTAATTTCCTAAAATTTGGATATCTGGGATTGACAGACAAAATTCTCTATACTATAGGCCTATATACTAATTTAACGAGTGGACTTCTAGAAAATATATACGCAAAGTATAGTAGGTTAGAAGTTAATGGAGAGGACTTCCTTATGTTGTGGTCATATTAGACTGTAATAATAATGTTGTGAGGTGCCTAAATATGTGTGGGGTGCAGCGCTTCGTATCTGCAAAGAAAGGCGCTTTACAAATGTTCTGATTGGATTGGATAATAGGACTATCATTCAAAACCATTCAACATGAAACATATCAAAATTATTAAGTTAACCTTTCTACTTCGGTGGATGAATATAACGTAATTTTAGGATATATGAGATTTACATAACATTTGAGAATGTACGGTACCGGTACTAAATATAAAATCTTAAATATTTTACATTTTATTCAGCGATCTATCATAACTTTAGGCATCAGGATTCTAATTTGAAATGTTTTACAAGCTGAAATATTTAAAAAAGTATACCGGTAGGTTATGCATGGTAGCCATCTTGAAATCCAAGATGGCCGCCAAAATGACATTGAATAAAATACTGTAGTTCCTATCAAAAAACTTTCAAGAGGTTGAGTATGTTTCTGATGTAAAACACGACACTTTGGCCTCCGTTATTAAGATACCATACAATATTTTACCTGTAATGACCTTGAATGACCTTAAATGACCCTAAATGACCTATTTATGACAATCTGACAGAGTCAAAAATTGTATGATAGTATTTCTTGACCATGAAAACATATTTTTGGACATTAGAATTATAATTTCAACTGGTTTAGAAGCGGAGATATAGATAAATATATTTTTTACATGGTGACCATTTTAAATCCAAGATGGCGGCCACTTTTATAAAATATTAGCATTATTTTATAAAGTAATAGATGCATTGGTTACTAAGTATTAAAAACCTTCGTGGCGATCTAGTAAGAAGTTGCAAATTTATTCATAAATATGACATATTTCGATGACATTACGATTTTTCTCATATTTTTATCTATTCTGTTGCAATTTTTTCAACCTTTCACTAAATTTTACGCTAATTTTCTTGTACAAAATCAGAAAGTCTTCGTCTTTATTATAAACAGTTCTTGGACGTCCATGGGCATCACTGTCTCAATCATTTTTTGGTTCATTTGATCATTCCATCTGTTGTGAATACTATTTTATTGACCAAATCATTTACGTCTGCTTAATTTCCATTTTAGCGATTAAATTTGCTCAAGTGCTCAAGGGTCTGCTTGCAAACATGGTGGTAGCAATGATATGTCTGTGATCTTGTTGCCTCTACTGAACATTTCACATCTTGCTTGATTTACACTTTTCCCCTCAACTCCATGCCGCAGTCTTCAAGTTCTTCAGACATCTTTTTGACAGAACATCTAAAACTTTAAAGTTGCAGAAAGTGTCAACAAAACTTTGCCTTTGACTACAGAAGCACGAGATCCAATAAGGAATAATTTCTTCGCTGGTGAAAGTTAATGTCACTTAATTTAAACAACTTTCGGTATTCCAGTGTTAGTGTCTAGAATGACTCTCTCTCTGTTGTCGTAAAATAAGATATACAGTAGCAACGACTGCAATATCGATGTCTCCAGAATGGAACGGTTGATATTTATGTATTGGTTGTAATTCCTTAAAGCATGCATTGCATGCAGGACGATTTTCGAGTCTGCTTTTCTTGGCTGCTACGAACTAATACAAAATCTCTTTCAGTGACAAGGATGCATTCTTGCCGATAGCAATAGTATTCAAGAAGGTATCCAACCTGGTTGTCGAAATCCCAGTTTGCAGAAACTCAGTTTGCCGAAACCCAGAATGCCCAATCCATTTCACTGAAATCATGAAATCCTAGTTTCCCAAAACTCTGTTTTCCGAAACCCAGTCTAAATAGAGCATACTGTGAATTTAAAAGGAAGGAGCTTCATTTGTGTATAAATTAAAAGGAAAAATATTGGAAGACAACAAATCTGTAGAAAAACACAATTGAAAGCATGGCTATCAGTTAAAATTAGAAATAAAATGAAATGAAATTAAGGATAAGCATCGTATCGCATGTGTGTATAATTGTAGATTATTATTAATTTGTTTATTTCATTTATTATTATTTTTTTAATAAATTTATGTATTTATCATAGGTATGCTAATGAAACGTTTTAACTGCGAGGCCTATTAAATTGAATTTTATTTGCTGATAGCCAATTGATTTACAGATTAAAACCAAAAGAATCATTTAACTACAATAAGCCGCTATTTCTTATACGAATACATAGTAAGAGAGTGCTCCAACATGAATGTTATGCTGTGGTTAATGTTTTAAGGCTTTTATTTTATTTTCGACAAAGTGGGTTTCAGCGCAAACTGGGTTTCCACAAACTGGGATTCG
>NW_022683792.1:2153170-2156272 GCF_011630105.1 Anneissia japonica | reverse complement strand
GATTCGTAGTTTTTGATTCAGCAAACTGGCATTCGGCAAACTGTGTTTTGGCAAAGTGAACTCGAAAATCTGGCAGTCGGCAACCTGGGGTTCTACAATCTGGCGTAGAACCACCAAGAAGAAGCCAATACGAAAGTCTTTCTGTATGCAAAGCATGCTTTAACGAATACCAACCAAGGCATATGCAATAATCCGTTCCCTTTCTCGAGACATCCATTACACCCCAGCTTTCTTTCGTAAAGGAAAACGTAGCTTCTGTAATCATAAACTGAGTTTGTTGGAACTTTCAGCAACTTCGGAGTTTTATGTTCTGTCACAAAAGTTGTCTGAAGAACAAGAGTATGTCTCACTGCTGCTTGGAGTTAAGGAGAAAAGTGTAAATCAAGCAAGTTACATGTTCAATAGAAAGTTTTGCAGAGAAAAGATCACTGACATATCATTGTTGCCACCATGTTAGCAGAAATTCCCGCGGAAATCTAAGAATTGTTCATACGATGAATACGAAGACTTTTAGATTGCAGTGATAAAAGCAATACCTGAAGATTATTGCTCAACATAGGGCTACACTGTTAAACACTACAGGACAATGTAGTAAATGAATTGATGCCTTCTTCATACATGAAAATTATGGTAGTTGTCTAGAATACGGTAGCTTGTATAGCACACAGAAATAATGAAAAACAACCGGATATTTGTAAGGAAGCTGGAATTTTTTTAAGATTCTGGTGATATTTTCAATTCTTCAAAACAGAAAATGGCTAATATAAGGGGGAATTTTTACTTACATTTTCAAAAGTGAGTTAGCTTACACCCCTAAGATATGTTGTTTTGGGTTTAAAAAGTCAACAGCAGTTATTACATTCATATTTTGTAAATTAAACAAATTTATCTAGGGTATTGAAGCTGCAGTTAAATTGTTATTTAATTTTGGCCGCCATTTTTAAAAGCGCCCTCAATTGCCTCCCGAAATCTTCACATTAATAACTTTAGCTAGTTATACTTTACTCCTATCATTACATATTCAAAGGTTGGTCAAACCTACCTCTTCTGTGCTTATTTTACCCATATATATGTAGTTTATTAGATTTTGACGGCCATTTTGAAAAAAAGCGCCCTCACGCGAAAGTTCTCAGGTTACACCCTTTTTACCTCACATATTCTGATTCCCCATAAAAAACTGGTCTAGAAAAACCATATGATAATTTCTACCTCTCCAAGTGGCACCTATCTCAATTATAGCCTGGTCTACATGGAGTTCGATATCATGCCTACGCCGATGACACTCAACTCTATCTTAGCTTCCATGTCAACCACTGGTCTGAAGCCAAGAAAACCTTTGAAGCATGTGTTTGTGATGTTCAGTCCTGGTTGTCACAAAACATGCTCTTCTTTAATCCTTGTAAGACTGAAGTTCTCTATTTTCATTCAAAATACCTTAGAAGACCACCTCCGATTAATGGTGTTGTAGTTGGTAACACCAATGTCCTACCATCTTCCAAAGTCCGTAATATAGGGGTTGTTTTTGATCCTATAATGAAGATGGAAAAACACATATACACCGTTTGTAAATCGGTTTCATATCATCTGCGCAACATCAAGCATATTCAAAAGTTCCTAACCAAAAATGCTCTTCTGAAGTTAGTTCATGCACTTATAACTTCACGGCTAGATTATTGCAATGCAATTCTGTATGGTCTTCCCGCTTGTCGTTTAAATAGACTACAGCCCCTTAACACGGCAGCTCGTTTAGTCTCTGGAGTTTCCAGGCGTGAACATATTTCACCTGTTCTCCATCATCTACACTGGTTTGACAAGCGCATCACATTCAAGATTCTGCTCATTACGTACAAAGCCCTGCACAACAAGACACCTGAATACATTTCTCAACTTCTAACGTCACGTTCTGTAACTTGTAGTAGGTCTATGAGATCAACGACCAATATATTCATACTATCCGTTCCAGCATCGCGACTCAAAACTTATGGTGATAGGGCTTTTTCTGTCGCTGCACCAAGACTTTGGAACACCCTACCAGCCTCTATCCGTGAAGCAACTTCCGTTCATATATTTAAGAAGAAACTTAAAACCAACCTTTTTTAAGTTTATCTTTTTACAATTTTTGTAGTTTAAGAGTATTTAAGTGTTTTGTTTTTGTTCATTAAAGTCGCAACTCCCTTACTTGAGCCGGCGTCGCCACCTTAGCAGTGCACGGTAGTAGAGCCGAGGCTTATCCAAGGTGGAAGCTACCGGAGCCCAGCATACTGTCGCCGGAGTACCTGCGTGTACGCGGTAGTGGTGGTGACGCCGTCTCAACAACAGGAGTGCGCATTTTTCATGTTGCTGCTTGGTTTTTTCCATTCTTGGTCTGCCTGTTTTTGAAGGGTTAATTTATCAATTATTTATTTATTTATTTATTTTCTATTTGTTTATTTATTTACTTTATTCATTTATTTATATTTATTTAACTTATAATAAATAAAATTTAAAAAAATATTCTGATTAATATAGGCTCTTTAATATAAGATATAATATAATATAATTTTTTTAAATTCTTGGTCCTATCTTTTTTCGGCGCCTTGAGACGATTTTATTGTGGAAGGCGCACTACAAATATCCCACCATTACCATTACCATTCTATTTTGGCTTATAATTAGGGTGGCTTATACACGGGTAACATAGATATCCACCACAATTATGGGCAACTTTGTCCCTGGGATTTAAGTATTGCCTAGAGTTCATTGCCTACCATCACTGGACCCGTGCATATTGGTTGGATATTAATTTTTGAAAGTGGCTTCTTGCTGTATTTTCTATCTACAGCTTCTCAATGGTAAAAGAAAACTTGCGACCGCATATTTTAAATTGGATCGGCCGGCCTTTGGCTACACAAGCTAATATTTTGGTCGCCTTATATTGTTTATGTGACATAAGCAGAAATAATATGGAGTTTACATGCATTGAATTCAAAGTAACATTAAAATTGTTGAGATTGTATATTTAACCTGGTAGACAGCTCGGTAATTGACAATCCCAGCCATTGGTTTGACACGTGCAACTTTCATCGCCATTGAGAATAAAGCCTTTTCCACACCTGAAACTCC
>NW_022683792.1:2146857-2152855 GCF_011630105.1 Anneissia japonica | reverse complement strand
ATATGTGTATAAGAGACAGATATACATGTGTGTGTGTTCCAGCTACCCATATCTATTAAGCAGCTTAAAACTTCGCTCCACCATGTGTGGTGTATAAAGGGAAAGACACTGGTGGTCTTCGATATCGTAGGGACCTCTATGGTCTAAACAGTATGACGTTTGCCAAGATAGCGAGAGATGGCGGTTCGATTCCACCCAGAAGACCTTTTTTTATACAACTATAATAAGGAACTTTCGTTGATATACGATTTACAATATCATGTTCCTATATAATTATTTGAGCACTGTTTATTATCTATTTGATTTATACAATAATTGTGTTCCCAGTGCTAAGCAGTAATTTCTGGGGCGGACGCAGGATTTGGCGGTAAGGGGTGCGTACAAAAAAAGAGGAAAAATACATGTAGATTGCCGGAAATGGCACTTTTATATAGTAAAATTCATCATCACCACATCACCATTATATAGTCAAAATGAAGCGCAATAATTCTCATGATCTTTTATCAGCGATGTTCGGTAACCACACAGAGATGTGTGATGTACCATAGAAAATAAAACTTAAAAACATTGTGTTTAATGTATTTACTTTACCTACTTCAAAGCTGTGGGTCACAACCATCTCAGCCCCACCAATGGTTGGGGCAGAGGTGAGAAAATTTGAGGAAATAATACCTTTAGATGGTCTGAAATGACACTTTTATGGTACAATTCATCATCACATCATCAATATAGTCTAACAATTTTAAATCAGCGATTTTCTAATTAATATGAGTGATGTACCATATAATATAAAACTAAAGAAACACTTTTTTTGATGTATTTAATTTACTTGACCTACCTCAAAGTCGTGTGGTCAAATTTACCTCAGCCCTACCATGGTTGGGGCTAAGGTGAGAACATTAGAGGAAATAGTACCTCTAGATGGACGGAAATGACACTTTTAAATAGTAAAATTCATCATCATCACATTACCATTATAATATATATAGGCCTACCGTAGTCAAAATGAAGCGCCAACAAATTCTCATGATCTTTTATCAGCTATTTTCGGCAACCATCTAGGATGTATGGTACCATAGAAATTAAAACTGATACACATTGTGTTTGATGTATTTACTTTACCTACTTCAAAAACTGTGAGTCTAAATGCATCTCAGCCCCACCTCAGTTAGGGCTGAGGTGATAAAATTTGAGAAAATAGTACATGTACGAGATGGCCGGAAATTCATTCCTAATCTTTCATCAGCTATTTTGGCAACCATAGAGATCTAATTAATATGTGCGATGTACGGTACCATAGAAAAAAAAACTTAAAAACATTTTCTTTGATGTATTTACTTTACCTACTTCAAAACTGTCCACATGCATCTCAAACGAGTCCACAAGCATCTCAGTCCCACCTGTGGTGGGGCTGAGGTGATACATTAAAATCTAATTTATCGCTGTGATGTACCGGTACCATAAAAAATAAAACTTTATTGTCTTTGATGTATTTATTTTACTTTATCTACTTCATGTACCGAAAACCAATCTTTTCTTTGCACGCTTTTTCTCATACTTCTCAAATTATAATAAAGACACGCGCACTCGAGTCTCGTATTATAGGTAATTCAGATGTTTGTAAGCAGAGATACCGGCATCTTGCTATAAAACAAGATATACTCTGGCTGTAGAGCGCTCTTTTGTTAAAACCTAGGTATGCAGTTTATTTCATCAATTTCAGGCATATCCACTTGACTCACGAAAAGTGAGGGGTGTCCCCTTCCCCAATGATCTGCTTCCACGGGTGCGTGAGAGTCCACATGGTTGGGGCTGAGGTGCGAAAATTTTGAGAATATGGATCTATGGGGCTTGGAAATTGCACTCTCATACCTTAAAAATCTTACAAATAATTCAGATCAACAATATAATACAACAACTATTTTTCTTAATACAATTTAGGGGGTGACTTAATCTATATTATAATTATGCTTATTTTAAAACCTACAATCACAGTAGTATAACCAAAGAATATAGATAGAAGAAGAACGAGCAGCTAACGTATTTTGCATTACAGAATTGCATAACGCTTTTACCCGAAGTGCGTCACATCATGCGAGCCAGGCCCTCTCGCAGCAGCGTGTGAACTGCCTATGTTCATAATAATAATTACAGGTATAAGGTGGGGGTGGGCTGCTTGAGATGCTATTTCGACTTGCAGAGGACGGCCGTTTCTAAATATTATATTTATTTTTCTAATACGTAATTTTTATACAAGTATATATAAAGTATATATATACTTGTATATATATATATATATATAGAGTATAGTTTATTAATTTTTTTAAAATATTTTCTTTGTACAATTCATTTTGTAGTGTTATGAAAACGATTATATATATATATATATGTATATTTTTGTTATGATCACTATATTATGATTATTATACTTTATGAAAAATATTATTATTATAATTTTACTTATTTCTGTGATCATTATTATGAATATTATTATTATTATTATTATTATTATTATTATTGTTATTATTATTGTTATTATTGTTATTGTTGTTGCTGTTATTATTATTATATTATTATTATTCTATGCTTTGGTAGTTGACACCTGTAATATCTCACTTTGTTAACTACCATCTCATGTAAGGAAATAAAATTATGATTATGATTATGATTATGATTATGATTAAGATATGAGATAATACTCATTTTAATAGTGGTTGTTATATTTTGGAATTCAGAATGTAATACACGAAGGATTTAAGATATATAGTTGTATCATTATATTCACCATTCAAACAAGCTTAATTCCAAAATTAGCAGTTGAAATCATACGGTCGTGAAAGACACTCTTTAACATTGGTAATCCTATGATCAGTAAGAATACATGTACCGTATATCCGGTATAATTTCCTTCAATAAATTATGGATAATAATACATCGGATCTCTAGTTCTCACTTGACCCAGGATATTCGGGACGTTTGGAAGCAAAATGCATCGGTTAATCTACACACTAATAAGTCTATGTATACCCTATGTCGTGACGGGTAAGTTGAGGCATTAATAAGTCAGCTAATTCATAGCTAATTTGATATGTTTGTTGAGTCAAATCAATATCGAGCTTAATTGAATTCATCTTTTTAAATTCTCTACCGGTTACCACCTATCTTTTGGTTGTATAATGCTCATGTGAGCATTTAAATATTAGTTTACTAACTGTAGAATAAAATCTGATATCGTAGCCGCACACGCAGTATTGAATAACGATGAGTACGGGTGTGTATGCATGCATGTAAATGTTATCTAATAATAAAGTAATTATTTGAAATATATAACAGCAGTGATAATAATAATAATAATAATAATAATAATTAATAATAATAATAATAATTAATAATTAATAATTAATAATAATAATAATAATAATAATAATAATAATAATAATAATAATAATAATAATAATAATAATAATAATAATAATAATAATAATTCTTCAAAGAGCGTTCCCGATTGCGTCGGGGAAAGCTACGCAGTGAAAGGATTGCAGTGACAACGCTGTAGTGGTATTAGAAACCAAGCTTTATAGAGTGGATGTAAAGTGGTTGAATTCACAGCAAGTAGACTTATAAACTTATGATATGTCTAGTCGTAAAGCAAAATAAAAACTCATTTTTTATCCGAAATGTGAATAAACAGTGCAGTAATTCGAACTTATTGTTTACGTGGCGCTAATGTGTCCTCGTACTCTTACGGCTGTTGTTTTTTTTTTCCACTAGGCGAATTCGACCAAAATGCAATTATTTTGTTCATTACTTTTATTTCTTTACTGTGCATACTTATGACTAAGAGCAAAAATTCATGATTCGCACTACTGGAGCTGGGGACTGCAGAAAACTTTCTGTGCCAGTGGATTGCAACATTAAAACGGACTCTGGTATCTACACAGGAGCAAAATGAGCAATAAACACTAGAAACGTTATCTTATTATTAATTTTAAACTTTGACGAAAACTTGGTTAATAATAATATAAAAGCGATTAATGAATATTAAAAAATTTAGGGAGAATTTGAAAAAAAGGGATAGACTGTAGGAGTTATCAAATTTCATTGACGTTTGCCTCGAAATCTGTCCGTGCAAAAACAAAAATATCCTTAAACAGCATGCTTCCGTACAGAACATAGCATACAGTACTGGGGGAATGTATAGTCGAAGCAACAGCCTAATGTGAATTAATGGGGTTAAATGTTATCACGATTTTAAAAATACATCAAATGATGCCGACATTATTATTTTTTAACGTTAAGTTCTGTGTAATCTTTTCAATAATACCAACAGTAACAATTCGAAAAAGAGAACAAACTTTTTTTTTGTTCTTCTTTTGATTTAACGTTTTAAACTTCATTTAATATGTTGTTTTATATAATAATGATAAAAATGAAAGAATGTGTGACAAGAAATTTAAAGACGAACAAAGTATTATCTTAATTACAATTTATTACACTTATTTTGTCAAATCACGATAGTTAAGAACCCAATTGTGCCAAAAAAAGACATTAAATACATAATCAAAACGCTACAAACACCGGAGCGGCTTGGGGTTTCACCCACCACACCCCCACTAGGGCCCTTTGCGGTCCCTGGTCCCACCGGGACCGCAAAAAAATTAATATCAATGAGCCTTACTGTATAGTATATTTAAAACAAATTAATAATACAAATTATTGTTAGGCCTGGTCAGTTATTATCATTTTATTATTGTTGTCGTCGTCATCATCGTCTTCACTATCTGTCATTCATTGTCACGGTCTATGCCACTATCTCTATTGCTATCGTTATCGTTATTATTATTATTAACGGTGGTAGAGTGGTATTTTGGTATTAGTAGTATCGGTAGTAGTATTACTTGTAAGAAGGATCTGTATACATTATTCATCATTCTAACATTATTAATATGTAATCTTACTAATTTGTTAATCTGTAAACCTTCAGCAACCTGTCCTAGTGAGGAAGTCACACATGCCACGGTATCATATAAAGATGAAACAGACAATAATTACATTCCTGAAAATGGAAATGTCCGCCAAGGAGTAACAAGAAGTGTGCAATGTACCAATCCATATAAAATCAAAGGAAAATCTGAAAGTGTGTGTACAAATAGTGGACAATGGTCAGAAAATATACCATCATGTGAAAAACGTAAGTATCTAGAAAATGAAATAAAATTATTATAATTTTTATAATGATAAGTTGATTTATTGCCCACCTCTGTATAATTATTCTTTCATCAACTATGGTTGCTCTGTTTGGCTTAGTGGTTGTAAATCCTCAACCGACAAAATTGAAAACCTTCAATATGAAATGGCAAGGATAATTCTAAGAGCACCTAGATATGTAGCTAAAGAAGCATAATACGGAGATCTAGGATGGTACACAATTGCCAGTATACAAAATAATTTTAAAATTAAATATTTCAACCGGTTGAAAAACCTAGACGATGACAGGTGGCCCCGTTTACACTTGAAAGCAATTATGCATAATGAAAATAAATTGAAATGGAAATGGTTAAACTTCATTAAGCAGCTTCTTTCGAGGCATGACTTAAACCATGAATTTTGTGTAAATCAATCAATTTGCCTTTCATCTGACTTTAAACTCATAAATTGTACAAATGATGATAATGAATGGTTTAAAAGAGCTTGTAAGAAATCAACTTTAAATGAATATCTCAGATATAAAAACAAACCTTTTTTTGAAACATATCTATATGATAAAACTGACTTCAAAGGAATCAGCCTTAAGTTTAAAGCAAGGTCTAATTGTTTGGCTTTAGAAGGTAGGAAAAGTACATGGTATGATGAGTGCACAGGTTTTTGCAAATTATGTAACTGTAACTCTGTTGAAAATATAGAGCACTTTCTATTAGAATGCCCACAATTTAATAATATTAGGGCTAATACCTTCCATGAAATTAAAATTGCTCTATTTAAAAATAATTTACATGAA
>NW_022683792.1:2142651-2146634 GCF_011630105.1 Anneissia japonica | reverse complement strand
ATATATATACAGCAGAATTTCACTTTAAAGTTCTAATGTATATATTTAGTTACACAATTACCGCAATAGGGTTTGAGTTTATCATGATTTATATTTATATAATGATTTAAATATATGTAATATATAAATATATACTATATTTGGAACAATCACAGACAGGTGAAATCTGAATTATAGTTGTTTTCTATTTGTTTTAAATTATTAATTTCGTATATTTTCGCACTTACCACTGACGGAAATACTTCATCTTTTATATATCTTTGTATTTTAGCAATTTGTGTAGTTCCACCTCCACCAAAATATGGAGAATATAATTTCGATGACACAAGTGCTAAAAGAGTTGGCTACAAAATTGTGTACCCAGATAGAGCTGAGCTTAGATGCCAAGCACCAAATTCCAAAGTTATTGGAACAAGGGCTTATCGATGTAAAGACGTCGTACTTCAAATTCCACAATGTATGGAACGTAAGTATAAATGTTTCTCGTACAATAGTTAATTGTGTCCAGCTATGGAATAACTTTGCCTATCAATTGAAAACCTATATCAATAATAATAATAATAATAATAATAATAATAATAATAATAATAATAATAATAACAATGGAGGTGAGAAAACTTTTAGCATAGATCCCTTTAGATTTCTGGAAATGGCACTTTCAATCTCAAAAAATAGTTTTCAAAGCAGTGATTTCAACAGAATCAATGTCCCGAGCCTGCTAGTGCCGCAAATGGTTAGACATCACATCATATTAGTGCTCCATTTAATCCATTAATCTCCCCCTTCCCATGTCAATACCATACACCACTAGATACAGTAAGCTACACTCAGAAGAAGCCACACTGTTGTGAACAATGCTAGAGTAGGGTGCCTGGATGGTGTTTTTATAAACAGAAAAACTTTTCTAAAAATCTGCGGAAAATGATTTATTTAGCAATGTTGCGAAGGCTGGATCAAAATCTGTGGCGGGCCGGAGTTGGCCCGAGGGCCGGGGGTTGAATACCGGGGGCATAATGTGTTACTAATCCATGTAGAAACATCTTATTTCGATCTACAGTAATATCTTCAACATGTCACAAATATATCATTTCTTAAAAACAAAATGTACAGTAATTAGTAAGGACCTATAAACTAATTACCTTAGGGCCTACTTCATACATCATACCTAAAGATATACCCACCATATTTCTACATAAATATGACTATTAAATTTATTAGCATGGACACAGTAAAAGCATAACATTCACCACACATTTATCCATGAGTTGTTTATCAGAAATACGGTAACTTGAACTTTAGGGGTCTGTGAAAAGATGAAATTTGTATTTTTTAATATTGTTACTAAATATCAAGGTTATTTTGTTGTATTTTATTAGGCATGGGTTTATTGAGGAATGTATTTTATATGTAAATGATGAAGAAGAAATTATGTAAAATTGTTTGAATAAAGGTGGGTGTTTCCCACGAAAGATAAAAAAAAAACACTTTAGGGGTCTAGGCCCAGTGAGAAATACTGCGTGTATTTCCGTATGTAATTAATCTTCTTTTAGAGGTCATGAATAATTGTTTTATTTTAACAAAACTAATCGCGATGTTTAACATATTATAGAGGGTGAGCAAAGCGAACGAAGCTAGCGCACCCTCTAGTTTTATCAATAAGCATTCACGTAATACACCGTACAAAATAAAAACAGTAGAAATATGTTTACCAAATAACAGTGAGTAATATAATATTAAGAGGAGAGCAAAATAATTATATTAATATTTGGAAAGAAATATTGGTCATATGCAAAAAGAAACCACTAACTCTGTAAATAATGTATTGTGTTAAATCCTTTAGATATGGGATAATACTCATTTTAGCAGTGGTTGTTATATTTTGGAATTCAGAATGTAATACACGAAGGATTGAAGATATATAGTTGTATCATTATATTCACCATTCAAGCAAGATTAATTCCAAAATTAGCAGTTGAAATCATACGGTCGTGAAAGACACTCCTTAACATTGGTAAACCTATGATCAGTAAGAATACATGTACCGTATATCCGTTATAATTTCCTTCAATAAATTATGGATAATAAATACATCGGATCTCTAGTTCTCCCTTGACCCAGGATATTCAGGACGTTTGGAAGACAAAATGTAACGGTTAATCTACGTAGGCCTACTAATAAGTTTATGTATCCCCTTATGTCGTGACGGATAAGTTGAGTCATTATTAAAGTCAGCTAATTCACCATAGTTTAACGTTTTCGTTTTAGTGTATTAATCTGTACACTATGCTATGTTTGTTGAGTCAAATCAATATCGAGCTTAATTGAATTCATCTTTTTAAAATCTCTACCGGTTACCACCTACCTTTTGGTTAGTGCTCATGTGAGCATTTAAATATTAGTTTACTAACTGTAGAATGAAATCTGATATCGTAGCCGCACACGCAGTACTGAATGACGATGAGTGCGGGTGTGTATGCATGCATGTAAATGTTATCTAATAACAAAGTAATTATTTAAAATATAAAACTGCAGTGATAATAATAATAATAATAATAATAATAATAATAATAATAATAAATAATAATAATAATAATAATAATAAAAATAATAATTAATAATAATAATAATAATAATAATAATAATAATAATAATAATAATAATAATAATAATAATAATAATAATAAGAGCACTCAGTAGAGAGCATATCTTCGCCCACCGCCTTTACTTCAACTACCACCACTACCACTTCACTACACTTCGCTCGCCTCCTCTTCAAATATGCACATTATATTCAAAGAGGGGCACTCTTTCCACTTTTAGTATATGTTTTTAGGGACTCTTTTTAACAATGGCCATTTCGTTATATTAAACCTGCGGTAGGATGATTTATAAAGTTGTGTTTGAATTGTTAATTTGCAGAGAACGAATTTGATAGTAACAATTTGTGCAAACTGCACACAAATCCAGATAGTGGATGGTTCAGCTACTCAGATAGCTTGAAACTTGGAAGTAAGATTCGTCTCGGTTGCTTTGGATTACAATACATACAAACAATACCAGGTTTTGAACGCACGTGTGTTAGAGACACTAATCCTCGAAGCGAACTAAACTACAAATGGTCTCCGGATATATCAGAGGTACCGCAATGCATTCTTGATACAGACTGTAAGTTTAATTGATTATACAATAGCCAACTAATTACATTATAAATTGATAAAAAAAATATTACTACACGAGAAAAGAAACAAAAATAAACATTAGTCTGAAATAGACGTTTGGATGTATTAAACTTTGTAAATTGATAAAGCTCTTTGAAACATCCGAGTTTTTGACAACCAATATGAAACATTATTTTCAAACTGTTCCCTATATATGAGGACAATGTTTTGGTATAATTTATGTTTAATATCAATCGGCATTAAACATACATAGATAAATATTTTTATCCGATATAAAAGGTAATAATATTTATTTTATAATCGAGTAGCTGAATGTAGATCTGAGGTTGTCCGTAGTGGATCCCAGCCGTTTAAAGCATCATCATTTATCTCTGATAACATGCCGACACACGGTCGCTTGTATGCGAAGAATGGAGCATGGATACCTAGAAATCAAGAGATTGGACAGTGGCTGGAAGTAGATCTTGGTCATTCAATGGATGTGTATGGTGTGATGACACAGGGTAATTACAGGAAGAATTCCTGGGTTACCCTTTATAAAGTGGCATACAGGGAGGAAGACGAATCCCCGGAATCGATTGTCAACAATGAAAACTTAGAAGAATCGGTGAGTATTTTGCTCCTTTTATCCAAAAAAAAAAACGTTTATCGTACTTACTTATGTGATTCTCCTCTTCTACATCGCAGAGCGAGCCGAAAACATGTTCAACACTAAACAGCTAAGTGTTCGTTGAGAATTTCTTTCGATTGTATAATGGCTTTGGCTTGCATTTACAGATATATATATATATATATATATATATA
>NW_022683792.1:2141414-2142625 GCF_011630105.1 Anneissia japonica | reverse complement strand
ATAAAAGCCTATATATATGCCTATATATACATATATATACGTATATATATACATATATAGCGTCATATATTATAGGTATAATATATATATATATATATATATATATATAATAATCTTAGCCGTACGTGTTACACTATACGTTCAACGTATCACAAAAAATAAAGATCAAAGAAAGTCTTTATAGGAAGCGGACGGACTGTTAAATATATTGTTATGTTTCGAAGTAAGATAATATCTACTTGATCTTTGTAATTTTGTATAAGGTCTTTGTTGGGAATGTTGATAGAAAAACAACATCGCAACAAGTCTTTCCAGAGGCAGTGCGAGCTAGATATGTAAGGATATATCCACAAGATTGGTATAAACAGATCAGCTTAAGATTCGGCGTAGTAGCCTGTGAGGTCCTCGCTGAAGGTAAGTACCAAAAAGCAATTGTCACTTTAGCTTATAATAATTTGTAATAATTAAAATATTAATGAAACTATAATATAGTTTCATTATATTATATATAAATCCTTTTCGTCATGAATGATTTGTAAGGAATCAGACAATTCACACAACATTTTGATGATTTTTTATAATAATCTTTGATGTCTCGCACTCCAAATCTCTCGTTTCGAAAACTTACCGCATTCAGTGGGTTAAACACCACGGCTCTACACAACAGAAGGCTTGTAATGTATCTTAATACTTTTAAATATTTAACATATTTTAGGTAGGCCTTACCAGGTAAATAAGCAATTTATATCTTGCGTTGTTCACATTCTGCTTAAATGAATAAGGAAATTAAACACATTTTTCAAAAACTCACAATTTAAACTTTTTTTGGGACAGTATACATCAGCCTAATCAAATTAGGAAGTTGTTGATTCTTTATGTAAACTCTATATTTCTATATTTTATTTCTAAATAGTATCTTTGATCTGACAGATTTGGCATGCCAGGTACCTCAGGTGGAGAATATCATCGTCTATATCAACAGTAAAAGAAGTCTAGCTAGTTCCATTGACAACCAGGATACGATCGTTATTACATGTGAGAGCGGCTACATCCTTGACAATGGAGATTCCTTTTTATCAGGAGAATGCAGAAATGCAGAAATAGTGTACAGAAGCCCTGTTGCTAGCTTTGCTTGTGGTAAATAACTGTAAACTGTATATAAAGTGTATTTCTCATTCAACAGCAAAACAAATTATTAAATTTATATATAT
>NW_022683792.1:2139259-2141302 GCF_011630105.1 Anneissia japonica | reverse complement strand
TATATATATATATATATATATATATATCGCATGAAACAGCCTGTAGAGTATTACAAGTTTCCTATTACTATATTATAGATATATATATAATAAACATATATATATATATCCTCTCCCCCGCAATGGCGCCACCCTGATGAAAATTAAACCTTTGGATATTTTCTCAGTAAAACAAGCAGATACAAGTCCATCAACAAGTATAGTAGTCGAAGAAGACTGTGGAATGCCAACGATCAACGAAGGCACTGTAGTAAATGTCAACTACCGATATGACTTGGACAGGTTCACTCATTCGGACACCAAGTTCCCTTCTGGGACAATACTGATAACGCGGTGCTCTGATATCAGTAAATATCAACTCATTAATGGAGGTGAAAGAGTCTGTTCGGATGGGAGTTGGACAGGATCTCCAGCTACATGTAGTAAGTTTCACTTTTGCTTCTTTTTCGTAATTGTGTCGGTATCAGGTTTCACGGCGTAATAGTTGTTTAAATGTAAAACTTCTTACTATTATAGTCAATCATATTAAGAGTGTTTACATTTAAAGATACATTTATATCTACACTTGCATTAGTCTATAAAAAATATTTTAAACAAGAGAAAATGTTCAGCTAAATTTAATACAGTGTTAAATGATATTTGATGGCGTATCTGTTAGTGCTGATGGGGGTTGAGCGTGAAGGTGAAGTGGGGTTCGATGGTCAGTTAAATGGGAATTAACTCGCAAAATAAGGTGATTTTAGGTGCTTTTAACAACATGACCAGTGTTTTGGGGGCGAGAGTAATTTTTGGAGGATGTAGGAAATAATACCAGTAGGAAGAAATATCAGTAGGAATAAATGTCTTTAACAAATGAATGATCCATTTCAGAATAGGGGTGTTGGTTAAGACATAAATAGGAGCCATTACACACCCAGTTAATCCTACTCATATGGTAATTTTTGGTGTTCATAGTATAATTAGCGAAGTACAGTATCAGTTATTTCTTCATTGTATTAACTAAGCTAATTATTTATTTATTAGGCTGTATATATTTTTTTCTTCAACTAATTTTCCTTTTTGGATGCCCCACCCCCGCGCACTCCCTATATACGCCACTGGGCTTTAGTCATTATTATTGCGTAAAAATCATTAAAATCAGTTTTTGGTTAATGTTTTGATACCTATGTAATAGTAGTTCGTTACTTATCAGTGGTATAACGTGGTATTACTTACATTGTTTCAATTTGCTAATTTTCAGTGCCTTTAAGTTCTACTGGACCACTATGTCAATGCTCTGTTTGAAGAGTGCTGTTTATTAGTTTATTAGGTTCACTTTGGACGGGGGCCGGGGCTTCACCCCCACCCCGGTGAACCTGTAAACCTTACTGTACAGATCAGTGTGCACGTCAAATGATTAAAGAGTTCTACGTTACCCATCCAATCTATCCAATGATAAAATGATAAAAGTTAAACTACGTGATAATCTTTAGTTCACCACTTTACAATACCTCTGTATACTTGCAAGAAAGGGTTAATATCGGTTTATAGATTGGTCTAAGCGTATACGGTACCGTTTGTACTTACCGTTTGTAATCAATTCAGATGTTTAATTGGTATTCAACAAGGGTCACCTCTATCCTCTTTTCTTTTTAATTTATTTATTAACGATTTAAGTAAAATATTAAATACATCGGAACGTACACATAAAATTCAAATTGGCGATTCTCTCATTAACCATTTACTTTACGCAGACGACCTTGTTCTTATGAATGACACTGTTTTTGGTTTGCAATCTTCTCTAAACAAATTGGCTGTCTATTGTGATAAATGGGGTCTTACTGTTAATATTGAAAAAAGTAATGTTGTCGTTTTTAAAAATGGAGGAAAATAAAAAAAAATAGAAAAATGGTATTATAAAGATGTTTTATTACAAGTAGTTAAATCTTACAATTATCATGGTGTAGTGTTTAATTCAAATGGCACATGGACGAATGCAATTAGTTATAACGGTACAAAAGCAAACAAAGCTCTTTTTACTTTAAAACGATTAATTCATAACCG
>NW_022683792.1:2130472-2138749 GCF_011630105.1 Anneissia japonica | reverse complement strand
ATCACTCATTTAAACGTAGAAGTGATCATTCCCTCTGTAAATAGCTATTATATTTTATTTGGGCCAAAGGCCTTATATAAAAAATGAAATAAATGTCCTTGGCCAATACGTGCCAAGGAACGGAAACTTACATTAGCAACTGCTGCTGAGTTAAATTCAATTAAATGTTATTCACAAAATAGAGAATTACAGATGAAAATAGCGTAGGTTTATGCATTCATGTCTGGAGATACCATAAGCAAAGTCGAAAGTAATGACTGCTCCCTGATTATGGAGTTTTTATTATGTTATCTCTTTCATCGTAATCACCAGCTTCAATTTATTTCAAAGGGATTAATTTTTAGGTTTTGTAGTTTAGAGAAGCTTATATTTATCTTTCAGTGCCTATATCATTCCAATGGAATTGCTTTTGTTTAGTGACTAAATATTTTTTCCGCGTTGTTTTGTGCATTTTATGAGTTTCATTCATTTTGAAAATAAAGTTTATTTTTGGCTTATCTGTGAACGTTTGTATATCTGCCCTAGTTAATCGGTTTTTATATGACTGAATGAATTAATGTATGTATTGTTGTAGGACTGAATAAACAAATGTATGAATGAAAAAAAAATCCATCATGTAGAATATCAGACACTGTTACTCTTTAAATTCCTTACTGTTGAATTACCAGATTGGTTAGACAATAAAATTCGATTTCTTAAGTATGGAAAATACAACAGCCTCCCACGTCAAGTTGCACCGAACAGTTCCTATATCATGAATGTTGAGGAGGGCGCAAAACTAAAAGTTGAATGTGGAGTCAAATATGACGCTGAGCTTCGTTTTGAGCCTTTTACTGGTAGCACTCAACTACAGGTTCATGGAGATAGAGTAGTGATTGGTTCAAGCAAAATATATTATGTAATTGACTCACTTGAACATTCTGGAATCTACACCTGCTGGGATAAAGACGACCAAGACGCCCCGCCCATAAAAGTGGAGATTCGGGTGGTTGATCGTAAGTATTAAATACATCGACTCCTGTTTCAAAATAATCAGAGTGTACTGCAATGTTATTTAGCATAACGTAGTTGAACCAGGCCATTATGCACTGTATAAAGTTAAAGGGTCATCTTCATGGACATAGCTATAATGAGGGGACATTTTAACACAGATCGCGAGGTGTGTAATTACGAACCAATGAACATAACTGTATTTTGGCAATATTCACTATTATATTATTATTTTACATACTTAATGTAATAATATTTCTATGCACTCCTATAATAATAATAATAATAATAATAATAATAATAATAATAATAATAATAATAATAATTTAAGCATTTATAGAATTATTAAAATACATCATCCAAAATGTTAGTTTATTTTAGCCTATGTTTTTAGGAATTATTGTGAAATGTGTAGTGTTTTGTATTTCAGCAATCTACTGCCCAGCACCGCCGAATAGTTTTGAACTTTATTATTCATATACAATCGCTGATGGTATCAAGTTTCCACTGAATGCACAGTTGACATATTCCTGCCCCCCACTATACAGACTGATAGGTGAAACTCAGCTAAAATGTCTTTATGATGGACATTGGGATTTTGAATTTCCGCATTGTAAATGTAAGTCTAGATTAACAATCTTACTGAACCACATACCTGTCAATTTCATAATCTATATACATTATGATGATGATCAAAATTAGTATGACAACAATTACAACAGATCTCACTCAGTCAGTGCAACACCTAATTGAGGATACGATATGTGATAGAGCACAGCTTAAAGCTGGGTTTCAATACAATCGCTACACGCTATGTTCGACTCCGTTTGGCGACGCTGATTGGTCAGCTAAATCAGGGAGCCTTCCCGATTACGTCGGGGACTGCTACGCAGTACAACGATTGCACTGAAAACACTGTAGCGAAAGTTTGCGATTGTATGGAAACCAGGCTTAATGTGCTTAATTATGTTTAGTAATGCATACTGACAACATTCCATAAATATGGTAACACACTTGACACCAGGGAATAATAATCAAGCGTCAAATATGTGACAGCGACAAGTTAAAATAATTTTTATTATTTTTGCTGCCACGTTAAAAATTGGTTTTCATACAATCACTACCGGTATACGCTATCGCCGACACCCATCGGCGATGTTAATTGGTCGGTCGAATCGTGGAACCTTCCCGATTGCATCGGCGACTGCAGTACAACGATTGCACAGAAAACTCTGTAGCGACAGTGTAGCGATTGTATGGAAACCCAGCTTAAATCACTAGCTGTGATTAGCAAGGAAGATTCTTTTAAACTAGATGTCAGTTTTATCGCTGAAGTCATTGTAAAGTCAGTTTTAACTACCTACATTTCGCAGCTTTGTTGTGTGATAGTCCACCATTGGACATTGACCATGGGATTGTAATAGGAAGTGGAACTGCCGAGAACACAGAAATTGGAATTTACTGTGAAACTGGTTTTTATATACCAGGCACGGAGGAAGGCTGGCTTAAAAGTGTATGCACGGAGGGAGAATGGGTGCCAGCTTTACCTTCGGATTGTAAAAATAGTAAGTAATCCGAAGACAGGACAATGTAAAAAAACCGTAATATTGCAACTTGATTTGTCTTCATCTGATTGTGTAAATGTTGTACATTATTCCAGCAATATCAAAGCATTAAAGTAGGCCTAGATGGGATTCTGATGAAGATAACAATTACGGTGCATTTCATATTTTCTGTCAGTTTGTTTACAAATGGACAAAACGTATGTTTTGAATTGATTGAATGATTAGAACATTCATACTACGCAGTACAACGATTGCACTGAAAACACTGTAGCGAAAGTTTGCGATTGTGTGGAAACTCATCTTAATGTGCTTAATTATGTTCAGTACCGTAATGCATACTGACAATATTCCATAAATATGGTAACGAGCGTAAAATATGTGACATTGACAAGTTTAAATAATTTTATTATTTTTGCTGCCACGTTAAAAATTGGTTTTCAAATCGTTATACGCTATCGCCGACAGCTATCGGTGATGATAATTGCATCGGCGACTGCTACGCAGTACAACGATTGCACTGAAAACTCTGTGGCGACAGTGTAGCGATTGTATGGAAATCCAGCTTAAATCACTAGCTGTGATTAAAGTCGAACTCCGGAGGAAAAAAATGTTTGATATGTTGTAGAACTGATTTTTCTAAAACAGAAAAAAATTGGGGAACGGTGAAGGAGATACAGATTTTTTATTATTTAAAAACTGGGAGGTAAATGGGCGTAACCGCCCATTTTTACACCTTTTTTCCCCCAGTTTATTCAAAAATGTTTATCTCATTCACCGTTGCTCAGTTTTTGATCAAACTACTTGTTCCTGTCCTAGAAAAATCAGTCCTACAACATATCAATTTTTTTTCCTCCGGAGCCTGACTTTAAGCAAGGAAGATTCTTAAAACTAGATGTCAGTTTTATCGCTGGAGTCATGTACTGTGAAACTGGTTTTAAAATGCCAGGCACGGAGGAAGGCAAGCTTAAAAGCATATGCACAGACGGAGAATGGGGTGTACCGAAAGCTCAGACCTACGAAAGCTAAGACCTAAGATTACGAGATATCAGACCCACTCGAAAATTAAGACCCTCAACTAAGTATGCCAGGATTTCTGGACAATAATACCTTTATTCGAAAGCTAACACCAATAGGCCTATATAAAACTGACTAATCATGAAATAAACACCAGTAAGTATCAACGACGTTTAATGGAGAAAACAAATACAGTACCAGTACAAAAAAAAACCGTTGTACGTGTACAGGCTATTCGCACTCCACGAAACCGTACGGTACGGTTTTGATTCATTGTCGATAGCGGTTTCTAATGCACATCGTGAGAATATCCGATGGGCCTATATCGTTCTCGCTCTTATATTTTTACCATGCTTTGCATCTTTTTAAAACATTTTAAGTCGTTTTGCTGCTTTTTATGATGTTTTGGAAATTGATGTCCAATTTTCATCATTATACATGTTTCTTTTGATGCCAAAATCTTCTTTACTTTGTTGTATATTCGGTTTCAAAATATTATATAATACAAATATAAAATTACTAAAATCAGGACCAGTGGCGGATCCAGCAGGGGTAGGGGGCATGAGGGGCCCCCTCCCCTCCCCGTCAGTCAAGCCGAAAAATTAAAAAGAGTGAGAAAAATTTGAGTTAAAAAAGGAAAAGGTGTACCGGGTGTCCCGAAAGCTCAGACCTACGAAAGCTAAGACCTAAGACCTAATGTGTGCCAGCGTTACCTTCGGATTGTGTACAAAGTAAGTATACCGCCTAATACAGTAGCATAACAGTTGTGTCGTCACAACACCAGGTGGCGCCCTTTGTTGTCAACTAAACGTTCGTTACCGTTCATTGTGCCTGGATAACTTCATAATCTTAATGGTTTAGAATAGGCTTTCTGGAATAGGCATTTTAAAACCTAATAAATTACCATCAAAATGTACTAAAAACACAAAAGCTCGCATTATACATTAGTTATTTAACACACATTTAATCACCAATTAAAATTTACAAAGAAAAACTAAGATACAACATCTAAATAAATACGTTAGGAATTGGGATCAGTGGTTTGTCCGTGGAGAAAATGGCGTCCGGTTGGCGAATTCTTTTTATCGTAGGTAAGTTGAGCATAATGAATTATTCATTTTGTGTGACTGAAGGCTTTACTAGCGCATGCGCAATCTCGCTTCCATGGGCTTTGCTCGCTGTAGCTTTTTTACGTCGCGGTGAGCGAAGGTTGGGTTATCGGTGGGATTCACTTAGACTGGGTTCCAGTCCTTAATCTTTGTCTTAATCAGTTGAAATGCTTAAGAATAAATCGATTTTGGCACAAATGGCGTTCCGTATTACTTATTTGCATGGCGTTCCATAGTATACTTTTTCTGGGATTAGACAACTAGTAATAAGCCTTTTCGCAGTTCCGACTGCGCATGCGTCAGATTGAAGACAAAAAAGTCTCTGGAAATAAACAACCACGCTAGTCTTGCAGACAAATTTTCAAAGTATGGAACTTTCTTACCTTAAATTTTGTATATATCATTTCTAGATTTTCAAACAGTAACATTTAAGTGGTAAATATATACTTTTTTTTCATACACATAGTAGATTTGACTGAAATATTTAATTTCATTGCAAATAAGGTTGTTTGATCTAGGCCTACAAAAGTCGAGTTTTTTCCACAAACCGCATGGTGGTACGCGACGGGAGGCCTGTGCCTCCTATGTAGCTAAGTATGAGCATGAAGCTCGGCGACCACGGTCTGGCGTAGCTGCGAAATAATTTTGTATTGATAATCAACTATTAGTCATTTGTAGTATATTTTTTTTGTATTCATTGATAGGCCAAGTTTATTTTTTAAAGTCAGTAAAATGGCATTCAATTAAAAACCATTTTTAATATTAGTAATGGATATATTAATCATAATGATATACATTTTAAACAGTTCCTTGGTAAATACAGTTATTAAAAAAAAGAATTATTTTGCAATTCATTATGATTTATAAATATTTTAATGCATACTGTACTTGTTTTGTTTTAGACTGATGATTTAATCATAAATTATGAAGTTGTGTCCAGTAGTAGGTTGCAGCAACAGCTCATCATATCACCTAGACAAGTGGAAACAACTTGACTGCACTAAACATGGAAATAAAAATGGAAGTGGATGTTGCGATTGCCTTCCACCATTCAGTTAAAGTTAAAAGACAAAGATGATTGCTAACCTAAGGATCCATGTAGAGAGAGCAATAAACCGATTGAAGGACTTCCAAATCTTGAACTCTACATTACCAATTACTCTCATCACAGTATCTGATGACATAATAACTGTGTGTGCTGCTCTATGCAATTTGCAACCAGATCTAATTTCTTGAATGAAAGTAACTGAATTGTAATTAGGAATGTGTAAATAAAATAAAGGAAAGTTTCTCTTCAAATAAATGAAAATTGTGGAGCGAATATTGTCAATTTTCTCTTTTTATTACAATTACTACACTGGTCAAAATGTTTCCTGTTATTATTTACTGTAAATAAATACTGTATGTACATATTTAGAATTTATATTCAGTTGGCAGCATACATTAAATAATTTTGAAATAACTAGTGGTTATGAAACTAATAAAATAATTATATTTCATGGCTAATTGTAGATTTCTTTATTGCATTGTAAATTAACTCTGGGGCAATGAACTCAAAAATAAATTGTTCAGCTTCAGACATTGCCCTAGTCCACACCTCATGGTTGTATTCAATACGCTGCAAAAAGTATCCACCCTTGGTATATATAAAAAAAATCGCACCAGTTTCTTTTAGTTATGCCCATTTGTGCTTGAATTTGATAATAGTATTGATGATTTGGTTTAAGTTCAAGTTTTTTATTTGTAGTTGCATACAATGCCTCCATGTTTTCTTCCGTGGGTTGATCAAGTGCTATTGTACGTGGACACTTTATTTCCAGTAGTCCCTTTCCACAAGAACATTCTACTAATGCATCTGGGGAAGCCCCCATAAATATCTTTTTTGGATGTACAAACAACCCACATTCTGAGACTTCAATATTCACATGTCCTTTTCCTTTCAAAATTTTTTCATACAATGATCGTGCTATTGGTTCAGTAATCCTCCCATATTTAAGATTTGGTAGGTTTGGTTCAATGGGGGTATATCCCATATTTTTTTTAAAAATTGGGATGGGATCTTTACTTAAATGTGTATTACTATGGAGAGTCTTATTTCTAGTAACCACAGATTTCAAATTGGAAGCAGTAATACGTCCAGTTCTATATTTTGCCCATTCAACATTCTCTGATTGTTCCCGAGTTACTTTTTCAATGGCCATAATTTCTTCATGAGAGTAAGTTGGCAAGTTATTGATAAAATTTTCAGGTGACTGAAAATTGGCTGCAAGTAGTTGTAGACTCTTTGGAACTGCTATGTTATGCGATGTTTCTACCTCCACTTCAATTCCTACATTAAAATCCTCCTGAGGGTTATAATTCACGGCTGTTGTGGACTCCTCCAAATATTTCCATATAGTTGAATCGCTGCAGCTGGGAAAAAGAGCAATTCTTCATTGGGTTAAAAAGCTTTCGTGATTCTGTATTAATTGGCTGCTGATTTCCTATATTGAAAAAAAAGAAGAAAAAAATCATTTGTTAAAACAGGCTTATTTCGTTAAATATCATCAGCAACATCAGGTTGCCTGTTTATAATAATTTACATGTTTCAATGTACTGATGTTTAAGTTTTACATATGTACTACAGTATAACAAAACTATCATGCCTTGTCAAACAAGTTGCTTGTGAAGCACTGTACTGTAGGTTAATCACGATTTACACAAGATACATGCAAGGTCAATTTAATATTGTACAGTTGTTTTTATGTTTTTGTAAATTTTTTATTTTGTAGAATAAAAAAGCCCATACCCTGTTTATAGTAGTTTGGCTTTGCCCATTGCATGTCAGACACTGGTTTCCCTTCAATTATTTTCATCCTTTTTGCCCCTCTGTAGACATTCCAACTGCAAGTTTTTGATGTGCATGGTACTTGGTTCTTGGAAACACCAGTCATAAAAGCATGATCCAGCTTGAAGATCACGGCTGCAACATGGTTACATGAAGAACCAAGTCTAAAAAGAAATATACAAATCTAACTTTAAGTTTACATAGTTAATTCACAAATATAATATGTTTTTTTTTTTAAATATAGAAATAATAACTAACAAGAATATCGTATTTACACTCACCCTGCAAAACAGCTACAATATGCACTGCATATTTTCACCGTCTTTTTTTCAAGAGCAACCCATACAGAATGTGGTGTATTCTTAGTTGCCTGTGATGGTGTACATTGTGCCTTAACAAAGCAAAGCAGATATTGCTGTCATCCGAAATATTATGATAAAATATTTCATGAAGCCATTTACTATCGAAATAGCTATATGCTTTCCCTTCTTTGTAGTCCGATAACAGTCTATTTTTAAGTGAAGGTGTTTTCGCTTTCCTCTTGGTCGGTTCACTAACACAAGGTGCCTCATTTAGCAGCCAATCTCCTATCTCAAAATAGGTTACAGAGGGCCAAAAAATCACCCCTTCCTTTTCACTTACCCACCCATCTTTTAATTCATGAAGTGGATCCGGTAGTTTTTTACCATCTACGTATAGTAGTTCAGAATATTGAAGACATCGTGATCTTTCTTCGGCCACTTCATCCGGTTTGACCGCATAGTTAAGCTGC
>NW_022683792.1:2120215-2128867 GCF_011630105.1 Anneissia japonica | reverse complement strand
CATAGGCCTACCGTAGGTAAACATAGAAAGAGCAATAATAGTAAAACTCGAGCGTCACGACATTGCGAATCGTCTGCTCTTGTTCCTCGTATCGTACTCACTCGAGTCAATCCGAGATGGCCCGAGTGAAGTTTCATGCAAATGTTTCGTACGGAAAAAAAAATCGCTACCGTTCCAAGTAACTCGTCGTCGCAGATCTAAAACTCGCTAGTCTTTTAATGTAGGAACTTTCCACAATTGTAGTTCATCCCAAGTGATACTAGATATACTACCATCCATATTAAATGATGTTTTTAATGTATTTGTGAATCTCACAAGACAAATAAAGTTGAGATAATCTTCGATTCACTAAAACAAAACACATCCTATCGCGTCTGTCAGGGTATGTTTATCTCCAGTAACCTTTAACCGCGTACTTCTGTTTCAGGCTGCGAAAAGGCTTATTCGCATCAAAAAAGTTTCTCAACAAAAACTGACGCTGGTGACGCTTTCCGAAATGCGCTAATACTACGAAAAATCAATAAATTAGAGACTTGTGGCAAGTCTAGGATTCACTGTGTGTGGGGTGGTAATACCTCTGTGGTTTATGCTGTAATAAATAATAAACAGCATACTTTAAAGGCCGAAGCAAACTAAACTTACTGTTATTCTTATATGATATGTATTAATTTTTGTAAAATTTATTATATTAGTCTAATGATTACATTAATTTTTGGAAAAAAGTTGATAAACCTTCATCGTAAAATTTCTCATACCCCGGTATTCTTAAAACAAACTTTAGTCGTAGTTCGAGAAAACTTAAAATTACGTCATTTCGTATTTTTAAAACGAATCGACTAGCACTACGACTAAATGACGCGAACCTCGCCTAAAATTATACCTCTGCAGGCCGATTTTTTTTAGTCAGCCTAGGGTCAGGCTAAATCGCCGACTTGAAATATTTACCTCAATGAAAACGTGCTTTTTGTAACTTACGATAAAGTGAAATGAATAAAAGCGATTGTATAAGTAGGTCTGATGTATCTCCAGTGTGTTCAAGAAAAGGGACATTACGTTTAGCTTCCAAATGGCGAAATTAGCATGTTTTGCTAGCCACATGCAACAGTTCCTGATTTGCACGAAATCCTATAGCGTTGCGGTGACGTAGATTCACCGTAACAACAACAAAGATGGCGCCGCCCTCGCTCGACCTCAACTATAATAGTTCTCCAAAGAAAGCAAATTTTTAGTGACAGTTAAAATTCTCTATCGTTTGATGTTAACGACTAATATTATTTAGGCGAATAATGGTCAATTATGAACTATGAGGAAATATGTTTTTGAAAGACAGACGGCAGTTTAATATTCTTCCGCGTTACCGGATCTCTAAAATTTCGTCTGCTATTAAAACTAGATTTGAACTCGTCACTGAGGACGAGTTAAGTGATCCGCCGCACGTTGACCCTCGAGGAAGTATGCGCGGTGCAAATTGAACAATTTTTAAATGCTGAAATTGGCCCAAAGTATACGCTAATTCATTTTTTTAAAAGAATTTGAAGCATTTTAAAAGATTTACTCATGCGTATGCGCACGTCATGACGTACGTGCGCATGGTAATGTCACGAAATGTTCACTTATGATATGAGATATATGTATCAATTCTCATTGACAAACGCCTTTTGGTGAGTAACTTATCATTCATAATATTTACCATATACAAAAATTCTAATATATAAGAATTCAGATGGCAATATGATGACGTCACAATGTCCGATCAGCCATAATGATCTATAAAATCATCTACAACTCATGTGCTTTCAGAATATGTAATAAAAATTGGGGGTCACCTTTCATTCTACGGAGCTTTAACTGAATGAATATATTCATTATTTTAAGCATATAGAAAATTTGACGCACACGTCCGCGCACATTATGACGCGCGCACAAAAAATGAAGGTATATAACACTCAACCTTGACCTGAAGTTTATGCTTACTAAATATGATTCAGAAATGACAACTGGTTAAGATGATTATGGGGTTAACAAATTAACAGGAAATTAAGGTACGTAACATTTAAGCATGACCTGAAATTTATGCCCACTAAA
The DNA here is from genome assembly GCF_011630105.1 of Anneissia japonica. Classification (NCBI taxonomy): domain Eukaryota; kingdom Metazoa; phylum Echinodermata; class Crinoidea; order Comatulida; family Comatulidae; genus Anneissia; species Anneissia japonica. The sequence goes on along the minus strand of NW_022683792.1, from coordinate 2,126,782 downwards.
TATCATTCAGAAATCACATCTGGTTAAGGTGATTATTGGGTCATTAAATGTTTGGGGAAAGAAAGATGTGGCGGTCATCAAAAACCTTTATTTTGTCATCAAAATGCAAAAAAGTCACATAATGAAACAGAATTGCCTCAGCTACAACATACTCAAAGTTGGAAGACAATCGATCAAGAATGATGACGTCATAATGTCCGATCAGCCATTATGACCTATAAAATCATATTTACAACTCATGTGCTTTCAGAATATGTAATAAAAATTGGGGGTCACCTTTCATCCTAAAGAACTATTTAAAATTAGGCCTGATTTTAGCAAAATTTCACTGTATATCGGCACAAATGCGCACAAAGGTCACTATGTTTGATGCGTGCGTACGGCATTGTTATTGGCCATAGAGTGATTGAAAAGATTGGAAACTTGTCAAAACAATGTCAAGAACCCAAAATGTGACAAAAAAAATTAATTTCTAGCTTCCATACGTGCTACGCGCTTAAAAATGCGCACGCGTAGTAGTAAATTTCAAAAAATTTTGAAATGCTCAAAATTGCCTGAAACGTGCTCTAATTTAATCTAAATGTGATTTCGAGCATTTTAAAAGTTTAACGCACGCGTAAGCGCGTTACGACGCGCACGCGTAAAATTAGGGTAAATTACATTTAACATTGACTTGAAGTTAATGCTCACTTAATACGAAATGGCAATTGGTTAGGCTGATATGATCGATAATAAAAAAAACCGCAAAATTGCGCGTAGATGACGTCACGCATAACTGCGCACTTTGAAAACCTTATTGTGACTATTCAAATGTTTGTTGAAGCGTGCATGTATGAATCTCGTGTCAATTTTTAGATATCGTGCTATATCGTGCTTATAAGCACTAGTACCAAAAGTGCTTGCTAATATGGATAATTTTTTCATTCCTGATGATGACATAATTAATGTCGAAATATTGAATCCCAACACGATGGCGTGTATTTCAATACTTGGAGTATGTATTATACTTTCTTATCTGAGATTAATCAGTGCACCTTTCGGTTTTTTATGAGATATATATGTATCAACTTTCATTGACAAACGCCTGTTGGTGAAGGAGTAATGATCATTCATAGTATTTATCATATAAAAATTCATTTTTTTTTACTTCAGGATGGCAATATGGTGACGTCACATTGTCCAATCAGCTATTATGATATATAAAATCATATCTATGAATCTCGTGCCAATTTTTAGATATCGTGCTAACAAGAGATGGGGAGAACCTAGAATGAAAAAAACTAGATTTGAACTCGTCACTGAGGACGAGTTAGGTGATCCGCCGCACTTTGACCCACGATGAAGTGTGCGCGTGGCGGATTGAACAATAATTAAATGCTGATAATGGCAAAATACGCTAATTTAGTTTGTTAAAAAAGAATTTTAAGCATTTTAAAAGATTTACTCATGCGTACGCGCGCGTCATGACGCACTTGCGCATCCTAATGTCACTGTTGTCTCCTGATATGAGATATATATGTATCAACTTTCATTGACAAACGCCTGTTGGTGAAGGAGGAATGATCATTCATAGTATTTATCATATAAAAATTCAGTTTCTTTTACTTCAGGATGGCAATATGGTGACGTCACAATGTCCGATCAGCTATTATGATATATAAAATCATATCTACAGCTCATGTGCTTTCAGAATATGTAATAAAAGTTAGGGGTCACCTTTCATCCTAAGGGGCTATAATTGATTTTTAAAAAGACATAATATAGAGCATATATTAATTTTGACGCACGCGAACGCTCGCGTTATGACGCGCGCACAAAAACATAATGTACATAACATTTAAACATGACCTGAAGTTTATACCCACTAAATATGATTCAGAAATCACGACTGATTAAGGTGATTATGGGGTCATCAAAGGCTGGACGAAAGAAAGATAAGGGGGGTAAGGAAAACCCTATATTTTGACCATGATGACGTCATCAAAATGTAAAAAAATGCCACAAATATGAAAGAGAATACCCTCAGCTACAACATACTTAAAGTTGGAAGACAATCGATCACGAATAAGCAAAATACGCTCAAATGCGCATTTGCTAAAATGGGGTCATCGATAATATTCAGTTTGTTGAATTCAGATGGAAATATGATGACGTCATAATGTCCGATCAGCCATTATGACCTATAAAATCATATTTACAACTCATGTGCTTTCAGAATATGTAATAAAAATTGGGGGTCACCTTTCATCCTAAGGAGCTGTAACTGTTTAAAATTAGGCTCAATTTTAGCAAAATTTCACTGTATATCGGCACAAATGCGCACAAAGGTCACTATGTTTGATGCGTGCGTACGGCATTGTTATTGGACATAGAGTGATTGAAAAGATTGGAAACTTGTCAAAACAATGTCAGGAACCCAAATGTGACAAAAAAAAAATTAATTTCTAGCTTCCATATGTGCTGCGCGCGTAAAAATGCGCACGCGTAGTAATAAATTTCAAAAAAATTTGAAATGCTCAAAATGGCCTGAAACGTACTCTAATTTAATTCTTCAGGTCAAGGTTGAATGTCAGGTACCTTAATTTTTCGTTCGCGCGACGTAACGTGCGCGTACGCGTGCATCAACAATTATGTATATTTAAAATTATGCCTACTTTTAATCAGTTATAGCTCCTTAGGATGAAAGGTAACCCCTAATTTTTATTACATATTCTGAAAGCACATGAATTGTAGTTATGATTTTATAGATCCTTATGGCTGATCGGACATTGTGACGTCATCATATTGCTATCTAATTTTTTTTTAAACTGAAATTTTATTTATGACTCATTATTTTTCAACTTATTTGAACGTATCTTGCTTATTCTAGATCGATTGTCTTCCACCTGTGAGTATGTTATAACTGAGACAATTCTCTATCAGAAGTGTCCCTTTATTTTTCAACTTGATGACGTCATCATGGTAAAAAAGAATGCTTTTTTGGAGCCTTCTCATCTTTCTTAAAAGATGTAAACAATTTTAAAATAGAGGGCGGCAGACTGTATTTCGACGCTATCAGACCGATAGTTCGTATACTGTAAAGGGAAAATTCGTGTGGCATTACCAACCAACAGGTGGTTTTAAATTAAACTTGACGTCGTATAAGGTATTCGTACTTGTGCGTTAAAATTTTAAAATTGTTAATATCACTTTTCAGATAATTTAAAGCACGTTTCAAGTCATTTTCAGTATTCCAAAACATTCCATAATTTACGCGCCGTACGCTCATTTCCACGTACACAGTACGTACTGAAGCTGGAAATTACGTTTCGGTTACGTGTTTTGGGTTTGTGACACTGTATTAATAACATTACCGTGCGCACGGACGTTAAGACGTATGTGTACACATTCGTAAGTCATTAAAATACTCAAAATTTCTCTTTTTAAAAACTAAATAGAGCATGTTTTAGCATATAATAATTTTCAATCAGCACCGCTCGTGCTTCGTGAGGGTCAAAGTACGGCGGATCACCAAACTCGTCCTCAGTGACGAGTTTAAATCTAGTTGGTAATAGTTTGAAAGTTGGTGAATTTGAAAAAACAAGAAACGACTAAAGAACAAAGAGTTCTGTAACTTCGTTTCTGGGTGCTCCATCGTCACGAATCTGGCCTTCCTGGCACCACATATTGTCATATATACGGTGTAATTGTCACTATTTGATGTTATGAAATATATACTGTATTCGATATTAAGTTTCAATTGATACTAATGCATTATATTATTCCAGTGCAACTCCAAGTATAGCCTATGAAGCTTTTAAATAACCCTTTTTTAGACGCAAATACAATTGCATACAGTTTGTAGGGTCAGCATTTTAGTTAATTTTATGTTAGTCGAGAGTGTTACAGGATACAGTATTTCTAACTTTACTTTTCGTCATTGATTAAATGACAATATCATGCAATGCAATTTTACTAAACAACATAGGGCCTGCCTATTATATCAATTTGATTTATATAACATTACGATGATAATCATAATTACTACGACAAAATTTATAACAGATCTCACTCAGTGCAATAACGCCATATGCCTACCATATTTTTTAATATGAGCCAATCACATTACTGATAAAGTTTAAAATTTTATAGGCAAATAAATAATATAATAATAATAATAATAATCACCATAATCATTACAAATTGTAAACAATTTTCCAACCGCATGCGAAGCATTTCTTGTGCACATATTAGTATTGATCTTTCTGTACAGACACTGTATAAATGTTGCTTATATTATTTCTTTGAACCACACATACAGTATTACAGATTATTAATTTAATAATACACCTTATGATGAAAATTATAATTACTATGACAATTTTAACATATCTCACTCAATACGCTTTTGTCGGAGCCAGTTACATTACGGACAAAGTTTCGTTTTCCATACGAGCAATAAAAACTAAATATTATTATTATTATTAATTTTGACGTCAGCGTGAGACTGCTACTACAAAAATAGTAACCATATTTATTCCAATCATATCACCATGGAATCATTGCAAATTGTAAAACCATTTTCCAACCTAATGGGAAGCATTCCTTGTGCATAGATTAGTTGCCAATATCTTGCCTTTATAAAGCTGTTAATACTTTTTCTTAATTTATTGAATGTATTTTTTCCGTTAGTTGATATTGGCCCTTGATGGCATTTGAAGCATAATAAAATTGAATTGAAAATAATAAAAAAAAAAAGCAGTGGTTTTACCAAATAGCAAGTGACCAACTATTTTCACACGGTATCTGACCAACTCTTAATTCGGATTTTGAAGCTGCCACATATTTTACACTTTATTATTTCCTGGTGTGACGTGTGACAACATATTTATGTAATATTGTCAGTATGCATTACTAAACATAATTAAATACATTGAATCACTAGTTGTGTTCAAGCAAGGAAGATTCTTTTAAACTAGATGTTAGTTTTATCGCTGGAGTCATTGTAAATATTATTTATAGACTTGGCAACATTATTCCATGAATCGTCTTATGAAGTCCTACTTTATGTAATGTAACCCATTCATTCTTTTGAGGGAAGTCAAAATGTGATGACGAAAATTATATAATCATAATTGGTAATGATAAATGAAAAATTATTTTGAGGACTATCGTTTTATTTTATAGCAACTGAATGCGAAGATAGGCCTGTAAAGATTGCAAATGGCTTTGTATCAACAACTGATGACACAAATGGAAGATCTGTGACAATAATCTGTAATAATGACGCCTTTGTCGCAGGAACTAACTATACCAGGACCACCATTCGTTGCGTTAATGGAAAATGGGATCATGCATTTCCATCCTCATGTATCGGTGGGTAATACAAATATGTCTGGTCAGATAACATCACTAGCAATGCTACGAAACTGTTACGGTACTGTTAAACTAGAACATAAGAATTAATTTCATAACTTTTAATTTTCAAATTGTTTAAAGTCTGGCTACGGAGGAAAAAATGTTTTGATATGTTGTAGAACTGATTTTTCTAAGACAGATAAATGTTGTTCGACGAAAAACTGGGGAACGGTGAATGAGATTCAGATTTTAGAATATTTAAAAAATGGGGGGGGGGGTGGAAAGGGGTGTAACCTCCCTTTTTTCACACTTTTTCCTTTTTTTCTACAACATATCATTTTTTCCCTCCGGAGTCTGACTTTAGATAGTGAAGCCCTACAATATTTGACACAGCACAACTATGGACCCTATGGAGAAGTGCCAAAGTGCGAGCCAGCGAGTCATGCGAGCCAATGCATGAGTCATGCGAGCCAGCGAACCATGCGAGCCATACATTTTAAATCTTCTTTTTTTTCAAGTTATCCAGTTTTGCAAACACGTAGGCCTAGCCTATATTATTTGGTCTAGTAGATGCAAATGGATAACACACCGGGGAGCTTTGCCTGTGTAGTCCACCACCACCTTATGCAGCGAATGTGCGGAATACATTATTTCCATGTCAACTATGGAACGCTGCGATCATTATTGGTTATGTATAGGGGGTGTCGTGAAAATGACCTAACGCGTAGGGTGGGGCGTCTATGGTTTGACACTGCCAAACTTGTAATGTGGGAATATTTCAGTGGGCTGAATTTTTGGTTACTGTATTTAATTTGATCCGACGTCATATAATGACAAATAGATTCTCCTAGTGGATCGTATATTTCGATTCACTACACTGGCGCTTTGCAGCCGCTAATAAAACTGTGCCTGCTTGTTAGCTCTCGTATCAAGCAACCACGTTGCTTTTTCCCATTTTCTCTTTTACAACTGTCCCACAGTTCCGGTCACACTGCTCTATACCCACCATCTTCATTATACACCTCACCCTAATTATCTTGCTTCTGGATCATATTTACAGAACAAACATGTCCAAGCCCTCCACTAACTCTATGGAATGGTATTGTCAGAAGGCAAAATAATACAATATTATTAATTTGTGATAGCGGTTACTATATACCTGGTACATCAGATGTGGAACTTGTAGTAACATGTGAAAATGAAGAGTGGGATGACGACTTTCCAATAGGG
>NW_022683792.1:2110178-2120067 GCF_011630105.1 Anneissia japonica | reverse complement strand
GACATTCGCTAGGGGATTTATAGATGTAGTAGGGTGTATTTTTGTATATTTTTTAAGTTAATCTTAAGTACCTTTAAATTTATTCTATATTATTTATTTATATTAATCCACTATCCCTTATCCAAAGAGGCTATACAATGCAATACTGTTTTAGCCTGTAGGTTAATGACCCATTGAACATTCCATTTCCTATAGTCAAATAGATACCACCAGCTAACCCTTTCCCGAGAGTTGGGTGGTATGCTGTCGACATACCCGAGGAAGTAAAGGAAACGTCTTGTCAACATCAAATGATGTATTACCGGACACAGGAAATCGGGAATGGACAGTGACTTTGGGTGTTGCCTGAGGCTAAAGGACCAATGATAATTGAATATTCGAATGAGTAGGGTGGAGCCAGATCCCCTACATATACCCAGAATATCCAAGGAAACGACAGAAAACAGAAAAGAAGGAAAAAGACACAGCAGAAAAGAACACTGAGAGATCCCGATCGGAACTCCAGTACACAGAAGTATAGTCCTATAGTCGGATAGACTTGGGATAAAACTAATGTGAATTTTCTTCAGAAAGCTGTTGACTGGAAACCCTCCTGAATTAAAAAGGAAGAAGAATTACTACTCTTTTTGTTTCACTATTTTCTTGACTTGGATCAGGAGAACAGTTTGATTTGCTGTAACAAATACCGGTACCAAGTGCAACCAGTCGATTGCAAGTGGAAGCGATTTTGGACATCTTCCGGAACTGAACTTTGTTGCCGTATATATTCTAAACTCTATTTTTGTTGGACTTCTTGCATTTATTATTATTTTACTTTCTACAAGCGTACGCTGCATTGCCGACGGTCTCACGTGAGTAGTTTGTTAGGTTAGGTTAGGTCCAATTTATTATTATTATCATCATTATTATTTGTAATCCCCTTTGCCCAATAAATCATTATTAAGTATATAACTAGAAAAGGTTCCTCTTGTTTTATTTGTGGCCATATATGTAAACATCTACCGACTGAGCCTGCGCGTAACTGGAACCCGAGCCCCACGACGAATTAAGTGACGGATTCGCTTACTTCAAGTAGTGGTCACCCGCTACATATATATATTTATATATAAATATATATATTTATATTTAAATATGTATTAATAATAACCTTCTTAACCATTCTGAATCGACAGAACAAGTGGTTGTCATTAACTATCACAGTAGTTGACAAGCTTCAACAGTGCAGAACAAAAGGAGGACTCTGGAGGGAAAAAATATGTTAGCCGACCTTATATTTCACTTTCACGTTCCTTGTTTTTGTTTTCCGTGATTCCTATTTACCTACATTTTTCTTTCTTTCGTCTTCCTTTTCCTTTTCCTTTTCCTTTTAACTACCTTTTCTTTTCTTTCACATTTCTTTGTAATGCCTCCTTATGCATTATTTCTTTAGCTTAAATTACCTTTGTAATATTTCCTTATCTTTCTTCTTTTTCTTTGTTTCCTATGTAACCTTGATTTTTGTTGTATTTACCTTATTTCTTTTCTTTACTTTTCATTTCTTATGCTTTTCATACATATCTGATTTTATCTTATCTGATCGTTTCTTTCGTATCCTGATTCTTTCTTTCTTGTCCTTTTCTTTCTTTTTACCATTTCTTAGGTTGCTTTGAATAACCTATCTTTTTCTTTCTTATAATTCATTCTTTTCATTCCTTTTTCTTTCTTATATTTACTTTTCTTTTCTTTCATTTTCTTTCTTTTGGTTTTAGTTCTTTCTTTTCTTTTTAATTCATTCTTTCTTTCTATTTTTTTCTCACACCTTTCGTAGGTGTACTTGAATATCCTTTCCTTTTCTTCTTATGTTTCATTCTTTTATTTCCTTTTTCATTCTTATATTTTCTGTTCTTATATTTCTTTCTTTATCCTTCCTTTTATATAATTAATTCCTTTCTTATAATTCCTTCTTCTCATTCTTTCCATTTCATTTTTATACCTTTTAATAGGTGTCCTTGAATATCCTTTCATTTTCTTTCTTATGATTCGTTCTTTTCATTCCCCTTTTTTCTTATATATATACTTTTCTTTCCTTTTCTTTCGTTTACTTTCTTCTCGTTTTAGTTATTTCTTTTCTTTTCTTTCATACTTTCTTTCTATTTTTTCTTACACCCTTTCATAGGGGGTCCTTGAATATCCTTTCCTTTTCTTTCTTATGTTTCATTCTATTCTTTCTTTATTCTTTCTTAATTCTGTTCTTATCTTTTCTGTTATTTCTTTATCTTTCTTTCATATAATTATTCCCTTTCTTTTCCTTAGGACAATTCATATGTTTATTTACCTTTCCTTTCCTTTCTTAAGTTACTTTCTATTCTTTCCTTTCTTATACTATATTATTTTAATTTTCCTTAACTTGTCCTTTGCTTTTCTTTGCCTCTTTCTTTTCCTTTTTTTCTCTTTTCCGCTTTCCATACCTTTTTTTCTTTCTTTTCAGTCATTTCATTTTAATTCCTTTTACAAGAAAAGAAAAGAAAATCAATAGACAACATACCTTGTAAACAGTCAGTCAGAGGCTAACAACATATATTGGAGCTATCTTTGATGAACTGACTTCTTGACACGCCAGAAAACTTAACGGCTTTATCAAGAATAGAGGGTGTTAACCTACCTTTTCTTTTATTCTTAGTGACATGAAATGCCAACATTTTACAAGGGTGATTGTTTTCACGCCTGATAATGTGTGAGCACTACTTTATTTGTTGAGCCTGATAGAAGTCCTTTATTGATTGAGGTTTTGGTTATCGAGTGTAGCTCATTATTGGTCCGAATGAAACTCCATTCGATTTCAGTATTTTCATTGGATGTGCCGGATGATGGGGGAGGATTTTTCCTTTTGAAACCGTCATATACCATGTTTCGAAGAAAGAAGTTATAGGTTGATTCAATTTTGTTATTTCAGTTTGAGTGGGTCTCCAGGCATGGCAGCCATATGTCAGTCTAGAACGAACAAGTGAATTCATTAAGTTGATTCTTAGTTTAAGAGGGATATTCGAGTAAGCAACTGGCGATGTTCTGCAAAGGTAGCACGTGCGCTTGATACACGATGTTTAAGCTCGCGATCCCCTGTGTGTATGTTATCACATGTATTCCACCTGGGTATTTGAAATCTTTGGAATTTTTGACCGCTGTTCCTTTGATTGTAGTTATACTCTCTGGTAGTGGGCCGTCAAGGTTTTCATCCCAGTTCCACACCATGGTTTCTGTTTTTAGCTCGTTTATGTTTTGGGAGAAATCATTGAAGATTTCGACCATGATATTGATGATTAATTGAAGATTATCTTTAGACCATGAATGGATTCCTATATCATCGGCGTAACCGCAGTCCAGGTAATTGTAAAAGCCAAATGAAGGAAATTTACTTCGCTGTGTCCTATTAGTAGCTGCTGGAGGAATGGAATATGGTATGGATAGCTTCTCTGCTTCCGTTGTTGAGCATCTATGCTTCCAAATCCTTATTGCATAATCTTCAAAAAGATTGAATAAACGTGGACCTTCGTTTCCGCCTTGTCTCACTCCACTTATAATAGGGAATTGATCCTTGAGAAAATCTTCGCCTGAAACGAAAGATTTTGTATCTTCTTAAAGGCTCCTAATAATATCGATATTCGTGGTGTCATATGAGGATGAAAGGCGCTTATAAATACTTTCGAATGAAAATGATCTATTTACGTGATCAAATGCAGCAGCTAAATCTATGTAGCAAGTATACAACTTGCGTTTAGATCGATAGGCCACTTCTTGCAGCTGCTTCATCACGAATATGCCATCGTTACAGCCGTTTCCTGCTTTAAAGCCAAACTGGGTGTTTGAAAGTTGTTGCTCATAGTGCAAGCTCAAGTGCTATATTCATACCTACCTTGGTGAGGATGGGCCTGATTGATATAGCTCTGTATTGTTTTGGATCTAGTGCACTGCCTTTTCTTTTCCATTTAGGTATTATTCGACTAAGACTCCACTGAGAGGGCGTTTTTCGTTTATCCAAATTTCTTTAAAGTACTTTTTCAGCTCATCCTAAAATTCCGGGATTTCTGCTGCAGTTTTCAGCAGATCAGCTTCGATATCTAATGATGTTTTACCGTTCTTCAAGTCTTTGATGGCTAGGAGAATTTCATCAAGTGCAGGGGGATTATTATTCATTACTGGCACGCAACTATGGGGTTTATTGATACACGGTGGTGGGTTAGAAATCTCTGTTGGTAAAGCAAGATTGGAGTGACAAGGGATTAAAGTTGGCCTTGAGGTGTGGTGCTAGGTTGGGGCAAGTTATGGCCTTTGGTATACTACTGATGATTTTTGTATATATATATATATATAGATTATATGTTATATAAATATAGATTATATATTATATAAATCACCAAAGAAAGGTATACACACAATGTTTGAACAAATGACATAATGGTACATCGTGTAGCATAGCTCTCAACGAATATTGTCTTATAAATAAATACATTGTGTAATAGAATGTCTCTGACGGGACGCGGACTTGCGACCCCTTGGTGTCAAAGCGAGAGTCATAACCGTTAGACCACAGAGGTTCCATGGTTGAACAGGCTCAAATAACCGTCAGATACACTCTATTACATAATATGGATGGAAATAAATAGTACCGTAGCATATAATATGATTGATGATTTATATATAAATTTAACATTGTTAACGGCAAATAGATAAATAATTACAAATATATTTTGCTTATTGTGCTACGCAGCATACTTGATTATATGACAGGGATAGGTGTATCTATTTCGACTTACTTAAGTAGTGATATTACAAGTTTACGAACTCTGATGTTACGTGGAAGTAAATCGCCTTTATGTTTGTGAAATAAAAATGCTAACTAATGTTTTGTGTACTTCCCATCTCCCTAGTCCTGTTTGATCGTAAATTAGACGGTACCGTAGCATTTCCACTCAAAATAGTGTGCAATAATACTTGCACAAAGTGAATTTATATAATAGGAGAAAAGAAAAAAAGCTCTTGATTAATTTTGAAAGTACTGTACATGCAAAGAGACTAAATCAAAGTTTATCGTATTTGTTTTTCATGCTTCGAATACGTCACAAGCTAATGAGTAGATAGGCCTAATAAATTATTTTCATGAATTTTATATTTGCATGAAATATGCAAAAGGGCATGATTATGATTACCAGGATAAATTGAAATATGTTTATGATGAGCATTTCAGTAGCCCTAATTTTTCAAAATTTAAAAGTGGAGAAAAAAGAAAATTATATTTAAATTTATGTCTGAGATTGCCATTTCCGGTCAACTAGAGGCGACATAATCATAAATTTACTTACTTCAGCCCCAACCATGGTGGGGATGAGGTGGTCTACACTCCATCTGTAAAAGTCCCTCCCTGGGTCCCTTCTATTTCGAATTTCTGGATCCGCCACCATATTTTGAAATTGTAGTGTGAAAATCAATGTTAATTGCATTCCTTAAAATCAGTTAGATACGACTTATAAAAATTGCTATAGACGCCAGTGTTTCCGGGGTCTTCGCCCATCCCCGAGGGCCCTGGGCAGACCCTGGCCACCAACCATGGCTTGTGCCTACGGCCCAAAATTTTCTTTGCACTTCGTCCTCCTCCCTCACTTTCAACCACGGATCAACGCCCTTGAATAGATGGGAGCCGCAAAGCAAAATAGATGTATGCTAGAAAGATTGGATGGTTATGACAACGAGATATGACAGTACGGCACTGCAACTTTCAATATTACAAAATTATAATGTAGGCCTATTCCTCTTCACAGATTCGCCTGATCAAAGTGAAATTCCTTCAATGTCATGTGAGTAGGCCTACAATATTTCTACGTTTATATTATGACGTAATCACATTGATATGAGCATACAATAACGTTTCGAAACTCAACTATATTTGATACTAAGTACCCTTGTTAAGTGTTGTATTCGCTTCTTTTCCTAGGACATACATATCCACTTGTATTTCCCTCACACCTAAAACCGAGTGGATTAGCCGATAAGCTTACGTGATTTAAAGTTTTATAATACGAACGTTAAGACTGGATATTTCGTATAGAAAAATTTGGCATAATTTGATTGATTTCACTTTCACGAGCAGATATATTTTTTATAGTTTCAGAGAGTATTCAGATTCAATTTTGCAAACACAAGACTTGCAGGCGAGAGCCTTCTGGAGTGTGTGACAATCGTAGAGGTATTTCAGTTTCTAAATATACCGGTAATATAGAAAACCCCTCAAATGTTACACACTGAAACACTTACTTAAAAAATCGATACGATAAGGCCTATGTTATTTATTACTTTCAAGGAGGTATAATTACTTTGGTTATTGCCAATTCACATGTTTGAATTTCGAAATCGCGAAAGTTGACTGCCAGTCAATAGTATTCTATTGAGAAATGGTACCTCATGGTAAATAACGACGATGGACTCTTCCGCTAAGCCAAACCCCTTCGATAATTGTTGCCAACGTCCCACAAAAAGACAAAAACTTACTCAAACACATGCGTTTGTTGGACAACACACGCGTATTGGTTTGTTGCTAAGTTTGATTAATGATCCGGAAACGTCTATTGTCCATTTAGTACTTATAATTCACACTAGAGCAATTCAGACGAGTTGACCCAAATACAAGCAATACCGTGAATCAAGCCTAACTGCTAACGATAGCATACACAGAAACAGCGTGAGGAACCAACGCCATCAATTGCAATTCGAGACCACCGACAATTCAAAAATAGGCCTACAGCAATATATATAAAGGGTAAACGCGTGAAATAAATAAAATTAATGAACTTAAAATGATGTGGAAGAGCTATTGATAAAAGTTTATTTCAACAATGTTTTGTGAGTGTGGTCCATCTAGCCGAAGCTTATCATTTTGTGACCCTCAATAGTTATGATAGCTAGTGGAAAAGCAGAGTCCTCTTCACCCTCCTCTCTAGCACGTCAATACCAATTTAATACTTCCGTTAGCTCAAGTATTATGCACAACTTTATGATTAAAATTCACCTTTGAAAAATCATCATTACTTTTCCTGATGTACTATTTCAATTCCTTATTTTTGTCATTAGCTGTACCAGTGATTGGGAGCGTAATCGACGCAGAAACCGAAATATCTTATTGTTTTCAAGGGCCAGTCTACAATGTGTATAATTGCCATTCCGCTGAACTCGGATGAATTGTTTCACTAACACTGACAGTACAATACATAAAGAGTGTTTATTCCAACATGCACATTCAGATCGGTGGCACTCAAAACTCATTTGGTGCGTGAAGATAATTAACTACTGTTACTGTACATAAAAATAACAAAACAGTACGAAGTAATTACTCACGTTGTAGATCAAAGCGACATGCAACGTGCAACGAAATGGCAGGCGTGCAGTCTGGACACATATCTGAAAAAAGAGGGTGTTATGCTGAGCAATTGTTTGGTAATTATCGACCTATATTAGTTGGCTGCTGCGTGCCAACAATTTTTGGCCTATTTTCATGGCGAATATGTTCATTCTTTTGTAATTATTTAGGCCTACTATTTCTTAAGTAACATTTCCCCGATCACTATGATCACCCGCAGAGCATTTTTAGCAGCTACAAAAAGATATATGGACTATCTCGTGGCATTAGACCAAAAATAGTATTAAGGCCGGAATCTGGAACAAGTGGAGAGAGCATTTCAATGATCATCTTGATAATGCACCAACACTTGTTTAGTTTATTACAGCCACCCATGCTCTGAAAAGTGAAAGCTGTTGGCCAAGGAGGTATTTCAGCAGAAGACTACAAGGCAGCAGGCCCAGAGTATAACAATCTGATCTGGAAAGAAGAAGCTCTCCATTGACCTCCGTCCATGATTCAATTCTTGTTGCCATAACGACGAGTTGCGGGTAGTATAGGGGCTGTCTCTTTTACACATCTAGATGTGTATAAGAGACATATGTGTATGTTTAAAAAGCTTGATTTAGATAATTATTCTTAGAATTATATATTTTCTGATCGAGGCAATATTTAAATTTAAAAGCGAGATAATCCGACTTAACCTTTCATTGCACGTGTAATTATTTCTTGATGTTTAGATTGTATTTTCATATTTGATTGTTTATATGTACTTTCTGCCATTTAAATACACCATTAACCAGCTTATGCTAATAAAGATTGTCATAAAATTAGCTGTTGAGTGTCATTACAATTTGTCATGTGTGTTGCAGTTTTACGTTCCATCATATTTAGCATAATTTGTTCAATTGTCTGTATAGCCGCTTTGCTGGACACATAAATAACTAGGAGTGTATTCAGCTAATTATCTCTCACAGATTCAAAATGCATGGCTATGATAGCGTTGGCTGTGATGCAATACCTCTTGAAATTGGCTGGGGGATGTGTGTATGGAGAAGAGGAGAAATAAGACTACATAGTATGCTCATTGACAATAGCATTTTTTATTGAGTGTTGTACAAAAATTAATAATTATCTATAATTAGTTTATCTCAGTAGTATTGTTTCCAGTGGTGTAAAGTTTTGATTTGATGTCGGCAAAAAACTTGTTGCAGTCTTCATTTGATTCAATCAAGTTTTTAAGTATATATATTAGTGTGCTATCAAATTCTGCAACGTAACATCCAGAGTCCAGAATTGGCTCATTGTCAATGTAAAGAGTCGGTATCATAAGATAAGGCAAGTTCAGGGGTAATATTTGTGGACATTGGCAGGGGTCTTGATCGTAACGAAGAAGAGACTGTATTTCACTGCCATTAGATATAAAGTTAGATCGCATAGGGCTTAGAACATTTATTTCAACTTGTGTCTCTGTCGATTCCACATTCACATCTAGCACCTCCACAATCATAGCTGTAAATGAGATATGTATTTATTCAAATAGCTAATGTGGTAACATTCAAGGCATTGTCTCAAGAGTTCATTAATAATTCATAATGGCCTCTGTATGGAATAAGCCATTTGTAGTCTGACCTGCGCATGCCGATATCAAAGGTCATCGACACATACACCACATACACACAACATAGCTTTATGTTGATTGACCTTGTGTACCAACATGCGCATTTCAGACTACGAAATATCTTATTGTTTTCAAGGGCCAGCCTACAATGTGTATAATTGCCATTCCGCTGAACTAGAAGGAATTGTTTCACTAACACTGACAGTACAATACATAAAGAATGTTTATTCCAACATGCACATTCAGATCGGTGGCACTCAAAACTCATTTGGTGCGTGAAGATAATTAACTACTGTTACTGTACATCAAAATAACAAAACAGTATACGAAGTAATTACTCACGTTGTAGATCAAAGCGACATGCAACGTGCAACGAAATGGCAGGCGTGCATTCTGGACACATATCTGAAAAATAGGGTGTTATGCTGAGCAATTGTTTGGTAATTATCGACCTATATTAGTTGGCTGCTGCGTGCCAACAATTTTTGGCCTATTTTCATGGCGAATATGTTCATTCTTTTGTAATTATTTAGGCCTACTATTTCTTAAGTAACATTTCCCCGATCACTATGATCACCCGCAGAGCATTTTTAGCAGCTACAAAAAGATATATGGACTATCTCGTGGCATTAGACCAAAAATAGTATTAAGGCCGGAATCTGGAACAAGTGGAGAGAGCATTTCAATGATCATCTTGATAATGCACCAACACTTGTTTAGTTTATTACAGCCACCCATGCTCTGAAAAGTGAAAGCTGTTGGCCAAGGAGGTATTTCAGCAGAAGACTACAAGGCAGCAGGCCCAGAGTATAACAATCTGATCTGGAAAGAAGAAGCTCTCCATTGACCTCCGTCCATGATTCAATTCTTGTTGCCATAACGACGAGTTGCGGGTAGTATAGGGG
>NW_022683792.1:2101908-2107613 GCF_011630105.1 Anneissia japonica | reverse complement strand
GTATTATTATTATTATTATTAATATTATTATTATTATTATTATTATTATAATTATTATTATTATTATTATTATTATTACGCCTTTGTCATTAACATTATCATTGTTTCTCTGGAAGGTGTCTTGTAACCAGTCTCATTACGTTTTGAGTGAAATAAATTATGAATTATGAATTATACCAATGTCATCTGTCGATAAAAACATCAATTCGATTAATTAACAGCAGCTTTTCGCACTGTGACAGTGCCGATAGAAAACAGCAACTTTTTGGCACTGCGGCAGTGCCGATAGAAAACGGCAGCTTTTTGGCACTGCGGCAGTGCCGATAGAAAACAGCAGTTATTTTTGGCACTGCGGCAGTGCCAAATCGGCACTGCGGCAGTGCCGACAGCCACTACCGTAAATACAGGATCGCTAAACACTTGATTTAACGACCTAGCCTCGCATTCCAGAATTGAACAATAAAAAATTCCAATTAATAAATGAAGAATAAAATTGAAACAAAGTGAAAACAAATAAGAAATAAAAAAAATCAAATAGAAATTGAAAATCAAACCTTCAAATGAAAAAAAAATCAAATTGAAAAGAGAAATCTAAATTCAATAATACATATGTCATACAATGTTGCAATGACATTTTCATCTGTAACGTCTAGTCTTGCCATATCCGACGTGTACGATTAATACTTAAAACTACAAAATAAATCAATCAATGCTTAACTAAGAAAACAAACTTAAACGTTTGTTTTAAGAATGCATTACACTCCTGCATTCTCAATATTTTTTAATGGATCCTTTCGTTAAGAAAAAAATTGTTGATACTCTAGTAAACAATCGCGATACATTTCTTATCTTTATCATTATTATTATTCCTCATTAATCCTGAATGTTTCATTACAAGTAAAATATGCATGTTGACAAATTTAATAATAATCACGTTTCATAACGTTTATAATTGCAATCAGTATCCTAGTAGCCTAGGTTCTACTGTCGACTGTTTTTTTCATTTTTTGAGTCCACAGAACCTCATTTCTGTTGTTGTTAAAGAGTCAAGCGTCGCAAGTTTTGAACAGACGTGCAGGAAATTTTGTTCTGTGATGAGGTGATTTCCAACAAACGATCATGGTCTTTTTTTTTAAAGTTGAACCCCAGGGTGCCCCATTCACCTACAAAACAAAACAAAACTGGGGTTTTAGCAAAGGATTTTAATTATTGCCACTAGAGAATGCACTCGCTTTGCTCGCTTACCCAGTGTGTGAGCGTCGCGAATAGTTTCGATTTAGTTTCGATTGAGATAAAACAGCAGTAGTGTTAATTGGTGTAAGGGAATATCTTGTATTCGTTGAATGTTGCTTTTTTGGCGTTCCATATAAAAACACACACAGAATGCTGAAATACACCATTTTGCTTTGATGATCTATGTTGTTAAAGTTTTACCACGATAATAATAGAACATCGTCGCATGGATGGTGCTTTCGGCTAGCGATGTATGGAACCAAGTCGTGAGTTCGAATCGCGTCATGGTATTCAATTTGTTATTTTTTTTTTTGTTCAATTTTAAGACATTTAATGTTTTATTTATTTATTTATTTTTATTATGAACCCTTGCCGAAAATTCAGTATAATAACTTAAGCCACTGCGTACTAGCATGTTTTAATATGTGTCAACAAAAAACCTCGTTTGAAATTGCATAACACGAAGCGTTAAAAGCTGAATAGCGGTAACCTCATATCAGTTTCACGCGCGGACCGGCGAGCGGTCTCTCTTGCTTTGTTTTTTTTTCTTTATCAGAACAGCCCAAAGACAGCGCCACAAGCGAGCAACGTAAGACTCGTTATTTTAATTGCCCATACACAATATTTTGTATGCTCATATCATCACTATTTAAAACTGAGGTATCTCTGTTTAAAAAAACTGGGATATCGCTATTTTACGTTTAACTGACAATTCGACTAGTTATATCCATACAAGGACAATTGTCCTTTGTCTGCATATTTCAGTTACTGTTTTCTTAAGTTTAGGCCCGAACTTTATGAAAAGAATCTAACTTTAAAGCTTTACACCATGATTGCTTAAAAAATCATTTATTTGATGGAAATTATTTGTAGCTCCTATCCTGCCAGTGGTATCCTGATGAGTATGAATGCATTTTTACATAGGATCTATACAATTCAATGATTTTCCGAATATCATTTCTATATTTTTTCTTCTACTTTATCTATTTGTGATTGAAACGCTTTACTTTTATGGTTTTAAATAGTTTCATGATAAAACCGTGGTTAAGCACAATGCTAATTTGAGGTCTGTTTGCGCAAATTCCTGTATTTCCTCCGTTTGATCTAGTATCTGTTAGTATAGACCTTTTGTGGTAGGGAATCTTTCTTGTCTTTGTCTAAGTTTGATGGGATGTATAACATCATATACTGTAATAGTTACTTTACTGTATTTTATAACATTTCAAGGAGACATTCTCAACAAAAACAACAGTTCTTTTCATAACTATCGATGTGGTGTACTGCAAGCATTTAATATATCATTATTTCGCCATGCAAACCTTCAAACAATATGATGAATGATGTTGATGATGATGGTGGAGATGATTAGCAGTGATGGTGATGAGGGTGAAGAATAATGATGATTATAATATTGAAAATGATGAAGATGATGATAATGATGTTGATGAATGATGATTATTATGATGTTATGTTAATGAATGCGATGATGATTATTATGACAATTATTATGAAAACATAGACTGAGACAATGATGACAATAACTATAATAATGATAATACTGATGTTGCTATAATAATAATAATAATAATGTTGATGATGATTCTGGGGATACATACTGATGACCATAAAAATGTTGATAATGAATTATGAATACTAATTAACATTTCTTCATTTTTTATTTACCATAATCACAACAAAGATTTCCCAGAGCTCGGCACGTTTGGTGAAGGACTTCTACATCATTTCCTTTGAGGTAGTTGTTGAGAGGTGGCACAAAACCTTGCTTCACACAGGGTCCTCGGAGGTTCTCTGTCAAACAAACATATTCAAAAAACCTTAAGCACAATATTCTACGTCTCTCGGTGGCTCTGCCGCAATCCATAACTCTACAACCATTCTCATCACCACCAATACCATCGCTACTTGGGAATCGGATTTAAACCTGTCTCTTATACACATCTAGATGTGTATAAGAGACAGGTACTTAACCAACTTTTAATTCGGATTTTGAAGCTGTCAGATATTTTACACTTTATTATTTCCTGGTGTGACAACATATTTATGTAATATTGTCAGTATGCATTACTAAACATAATTATATACATTGAATCACTAGTTGTGTTCAAGCAAGGAAGATTGTTTTAAACTAGATGTTATTTTTATCGCTGGAGTCATTGTAAATTCAGTTTTAACTATTATTTCGCAGCTTTGTCGTGTGATAGTCCACCATTGCACATTGACCATGGGATTGTAATAGGAAGTGGAACTGCCGTGAATACAGAAATTGGAATTTACTGTGAAACTGGTTTTCAAATACCAGGCACGGAGGAAGGCAAGCTTAAAAGTGTATGCACAGACGGAGAATGGGTGCCAGCGTTACCTTTGGATTGTGTACAAAGTAAGATACCGCCTAGTACAGTAGCGCACTTTGTTGTCAACCAGACGTTCGTTACCGTTCATTATGCCTGAATAATTGTAACTTGATAATCGTAATGGTTTAGAATAGACTTTTTGGAATAGGCATTTTAAAACCTAATAATTTACCATCAAAACGTACTAAAAACACAAAAGCTCGCATTATTTTAGTTATTGAACACACATTTATTCATCAATTAAAATTTACAAAGAAAAACTTAGATGCAAAATCTTAATAATTACGTTAGGAATTGGAATTAATTATGGTTGAAGAAAATGGCTTCCGGTTGAACTCATTTTGTGTCTCCGATAGCAACGGAGTAGTATCACGTGGTATCGTGACGTAACACTGTAGTCCTTTTTTGTAATTTGCCAACTTCATCTTGTTGTGTTCATTTTGTACAATTTCATTGGTTCATCAAATTAAGGATTCAAGTTGATAGTGTAGTGAACATGTCTAAAATATAGATTATTAAAAACTACCTGCCGTACCTTGACAATTTAAATGATGTCGACCAGCGCCTTTTATGTTTTATATAATTTATTTATACACTTGGCAACATTGTTACATGAATTGTCTTATGAAGGCCTACTTTATGTAATGTAACCCATAATTTCTTATGAGGGAAGTCAAAATGTGATGAAAATTATATAATCATAATTGGTAATGATAAATGAGAAACTATTTTGAGGACTATCGTTTTATTTTATAGCAACTAAATGTGAAGATGTGCCTGTAAAGATTGAAAATGGCTTTGTAATAACAGATGTCACAAATGGAACATCCGTGACAATAATCTGTAATAATGACACCTTTGTCGCAGGCACTAACGATACCAGGACCACCATTCGTTGCGTTGATGGAAAATGGGATCATGAATTTCCATCGTCATGTATCGGTAGGTAATACAAATATGTCTGGTCAGATATTAACACCACTAGGCCTCTACTAGCAATACTACAAATCTGTTACGGTACTGTTAAACTAGAACATAAGAATTATTTTCATAACTTTTAATTTTCAAATTTTTTTAAGTCAGGCTACGAAGGAAAAAATGTTTTGATTTTAGAATATTGAAAAACTGGGGGAAAAGGAGCGTAATCTCCCTTTTTTCACATCTTTCCCTTTTTTTCTGCAACATATCAATTTTTTCTCATCCAAAGTCTGACTTGTACAATGGCTGATTTCCGCCAAACAATAAAAAAAATATGTTCATTAGGGTGTTATAACGCTCTAATACGGCGTTATAACGCCGAAACCCTAATAAAAAATATTTTTTTTACTGTTTGGCGGAAATCAGCCACCGTTGACTTTAGATAGTGAAGCCCTACAATATTTGACACAACACAACTATGGACCTTAATGTTATGTATTTTATATTTTGAAATGTATAGGAGTGATGTTTTGCCCTACCCGGCTTCAATATTAGTTACTAAACGTAAGCTATGTGGTCTATCCCAACCCAAATCACTTGGGATTTTTTTTCCCGCAAGTATTTGGGGGAACGTATTACGATAACACATCAGGTAGGGCAAAAACATTAATCCTATGATATTTTCCTGACACAAACACACGTTGAAATAGTATCGCACTACCCGTTGCTACTTGGGAATCGGATTTAAACTAGTCTCTAAACACAAACTCGGTGGTTAAATGGTTATGACACCAGGCTAGTTATCTGGAGATGGTGGGTTCGATCCCACCCGAGTCACTTGTGAATTGTTTTGCAAGTATTTGGAAATGTACCGAGTACAGGACAGGTTGGGCAAAACATCAATCCATGATATATTCTTGATGCAAACACAAGGAAATAGAAATCTATAAAAATAAATTTATAGGCCTACTTGTGAATAATTTATTGATCAAACATTGAATTGACTGACTGAACAAGTTGAACGCAAGAGCGGTTGGCACAACCGTTTGGGCTTTCAAATTGGAGTTCGACTGCCACAACATCCAACTGAGTATTTGGCCAAACATTATCTAGATTTGTCTTCCTTTGGGAATGTAAATAGGTAACCTATAGAACGTGATTGTAATAATTATTGTGTTATGC
>NW_022683792.1:2089744-2101038 GCF_011630105.1 Anneissia japonica | reverse complement strand
TATATATATATATATATATATACTTTATTACACAAATGTATTTATTTATAGGACAATATTCGTTGAGAGCTATGCTACATGATGTACCATTATGTCATTTGTTCAAACACTATGTGAATACCTTTCTTTGGTGATTTATATATATATTTACATATAAATATATATATATTTATATTTAAATATGTATTAATAATACAGTTCTTAACCATTCTGAATCGACAGAACAAGTGGTTGTCATTGACTATCACAGTAGTTGACAAGCTACAACAGTGAAAAACAAAAAGAGGACCCTAGAGGGAAAAAGTATGTTAGCTGACCTTATATTTCACTTTCATGTTCCTTGTTTTTGTTTTCTATTTTAGTATTAGCTAACCGTCTAATTACTTATCTTCTCTTTTACTTTCATTCTATGCTTCCTTAACTTTCCGTGATTCCTATTTACCTACCTTTACTTTCTTTCGTCTTCCTTTTCTTTTTAACTACCTTTTCTTTCCTTTCACCTTTCTTTCTAATGCCTCCTTATGTATTATTTCTTTAGCTTAAATTACCGTTGTAATATTTCCTTATCTTTATTCTTTTTCTTTGTTTCGTATGTAACCTTGATTTTTCTTGTATTTACTTTATTTATTTTCTTTCCTTTTCATTTCTTATGCTTTTTCATACATATCTTATTTTATCTTATCTTATCGTTTCTTTCGTATCCCGATTCTTTCTTTCTTGTCTTTCTTTTTACCATTTCTTAGGTTGCTTTTGAATAACCTTTATTTTTCTTTCTTATAATTCGTTCTTTTCATTCCTTTTTCTTTCTTATATTTACTTTTCTTTTTTTCCCTTCTTATATCTACTTTCCTTTCTTTTGGTTTTAGTTCTTTTCTTTTATTTCATTCTTTCTTTCTATTTTTTTTTCTCACACCTTTCGCAGGTGTTCTTGAATATCCTTTCCTTTTCTTTCTTATGTTTCATTCTTTTCTTTCCTTTTTCTTTCTTATATTTTTTGTTCTTATATTTCTTTCTTTATCCTTCCTTTCATATAAATAATTCCTTTCTTATAATTCCTTCTTCTCATTCTTTTCATTTCATTCTTATACCTTTTCATAGGTGTCCTTGAATATCCTTTCATTTTCTTTTTCTTTTTTCTTATATTTACTTTTCTTTTCTTTCGTTTACTTTCTTCTCGTTTTAGTTCTTTATTTTCATTTCTTTCATTCTTCCTTTCTATTTTTTCTTACACCCTTTCATAGAGGTCCTTGAATATCCTTTCCTTTTCTTTCTTATGTTTCGTTCTTTTCTTTCTTTTTTTCTTTCTTATTTCTACTCTTTTCTTTTCTTTCTTTATCTTTCTTTCATATAATTATTCCCTTTCCTTTCCCTTCTTAGGACAATTCATATGTTTATTTACCTTTCCTTTCCTTTCTTAAGTTCCTTTATATTCTTTCCTTTCTTATATTATATTATTTTACTTTCCCTTAACTTTTAATAATAATACACATTTTTAAAGCGCCTATTAAAGCAAACAAAACTGGCTTGTCACCGGCGCTGGAGGATGTTAGAAAGAAGTTGAACTATTTGAAGAGGAATGATTTAAGAGTAGATTTGAATAATTGCGGATCAGAAATGATACGTAATTGAGGAGGCAGAGAGTTCCAGAGTTTAGGAGCAGAGAAAGAAAAAGAAAACTTTTCCTTTGCTTTTCTTTGCCTCTTTTTTTTCTCTCTTTTCCGCTTTCCTTACCTTTTTCCTTTCTTTCCAGTCATTTCATTTCAATTCCTTTTACTTATCTTTTGGCTTTCTGAGCAGTCAGTCCAAATGTCATGCAGTGAGGAATAAAAAGAAAAGAAAATCAATAGACAGCATACCTTGTAAACAGTCAGTTAGAGGCTAACAACATCCATTGAAGCTATCTTTGATGAACTGGCTTCTTGACACGCCAGAAAACTTAACGGCTTTATCAAGAATAAAGGGTTTTAACCTACCTTTTCTTTTATTCTTAGTGACATGAAATGCCAACATTTTACAAGGGTGATTGTTTTCACGCCTGATAATGTGCGAGCACCACTTTATTTGTTGAGCCTGATAGAAGTCCTTTATTGATGAGGTTTTGGTTATCGAGTGTAGCTCATTATTGGTCCGAATGAAACTCCATTCGATTTCAGTATTCTCATTGGATGTGCCGGATGATGGAGGGAGGATTTTTCCTTTTGAAACCGTCATATACCATGTTTCGAAGAAAGAAGTTATAGGTTGATTCAATTTTGTCTATTTCAGTTAGAGTGGGTCTCCAGGCATGGCAGCCATATGTCTGTCTAGAACGAACAAGTGAATCCATTAAGTTGATTCTTAGTTTGAGAGGGATATTCGAGTTGGTAAGCAACTGGCGATGTTCTGCAAAGGTAGCACGTGTGCTTGATACATGATGTTTAAGCTCGCGATCACTCATGTGTATGTTATCACATGTATTCCATACACCTAGGTATTTGAAATCTTTGGAATTTTTGACCGCTGTTCCTTTGATTGTAATTATACTCTTTGGTAGTGGGCCGTCAAGGTTTTCATCCCAGTTCCACACCATGGTTTCTGTTTTAGCTCGTTTATGTTTGGGGAGAAAATCATTGAAGATTTCGACCATGATATTGATGATTAATTGAAGATTATCTTTAGACCATGAATTCCTATATCATCGGCGTAACCGCAGTCCGGGTAATTGTAATAGCCAGAGGAAGGAAAGTTACTTCGCTGTGTCCTATTATCTGCTGGAGGAATGGAATATGGTATGGATAGTTTCTCTGCTTCCGTTGTTGAGCATCTATGCTTCCAAATCCTTATTGCATAATCTTCAAAAAGATTGAATAAATTTGGACCTTCGTTTCCGCCTTGTCTCACCACTTTATGATAGGGAATGGATCCTTGAGAGAGTCTTCGCCTGAAACGAAAGATTTTGTATCTTCATAAAGGCTCCTAATAATATAAATATTCGTGGTGTCATATGAGGATGGAAAGCGTTTATAAATACTTTCGAATAAAAATGATCTATTTACGTGATCAAATGCAGCAGCTAAATATATGTAGCAAGTATACAACTTGCGTTTAGATCGATAGGCCACTTCTTGCAGTTGCTTCATCAAGAATATACCATCGTTACAGCCGTTTCCTGCTTTAAAGCCAAACTGGGTGTTTGAAAGTTGTTGCTCATAGTACAAGCTCAAGTGCTATATTCATACCGACCTTGGTGAGGATGGGCCCGATTGATATAGCTCTGTATTGTTTTGGATCTAGTGCACTGCCTTTTCTTTTCCATTTAGGTATTATTCGACTAAGACTCCACTGAGAGGGCGTTTTTCGTTTATCCAAATTTCTTTAAAGTACTTTTTCAGCTCATCCTGAAATTCCGGGATTTATGCGGCAGTTTTCAGCAGATCAGCTTCGATATCTAATGATGTTTTACCGTTCTTCAAGTCTTTGATGGCTAGGAGAATTTCATCAAGTGCAGGGGGATTATTATTCATTACTGGCACGCAACTATGGGGTTTATTGATACACGGTGGTGGGTTAGAAATCTCTGTTGGTAAAGCAAGATTGGAGTGACAAGGGATTAAAGTGGGCCTTGAGGTGTGGTGCTAGGTTGGGGCAAGTTATGGCCTTTGGTATACTACTGATGATTTTTGTATATATATATATAGATTATATGTTATATAAATATAGATTATATATTATATAAATCACCAAAGAAAGGTATACACACAATGTTTGAACAAATGACATAATGGTACATCGTGTAGCATAGCTCTCAACGAATATTGTCTTATAAATAAATACATTGTGTAATAGAATGTCTCTGACGGGACGCGGACTTGCGACCTCTTGGTGTCAAAGCGAGAGTCATAACCGTTAGACCACAGAGGTTCCATGGTTGAACAGGCTCAAATAACAGTCAGATACACTCTATTACATAATATGGATGGAAATAAATAGTACCGTAGCATATAATATGATTGATGATTTACATATAAATTTAACAGTGTTAACGGCAAATAGATAAATGATTACAAATATATTTTGCTTATTGTGCTACGCAGCATACTTGATTATATGACACGGATAGGTCTATCTATTTCGACTTACTTAGTGATATTACAAGTTTACGAACTCTGATGTTACGTGGAAGTAAATCGCCTTTATGTTTGTGAAATAAAAATGCTACCGGTAACTAATGTTTTGTGTACTTCCCATCTCCCTAGTCCTGTTTGATCGTAAATTAGACGGTACCGTAGCATTTCCACTCAAAATAGTGTGCAATAATACTTGCACAAAGTGAATTTATATAATAGGAGAAAAGAAAAAAAGCTCTTGAATAATTTTGAAAGTACTGTACATGCAAAGAGACTAAATCAAAGTTTATCGTATTTGTTTTTCATGCTTCGAATACGTCACAAGCTAATGAGTGGATAGGCCTAATAAATTATTTTCATGAATGTTATATTTGCATGAAATATGCAAGAGGGCATGATTATGATTACCAGGATAAATTGAAAAATGTTTATGATGAGCATTTCAGTAGCCTAATTTTTCGAAATTTAAAAGTGGAGAAAAAAGAAAATTATATTTAAATTTATGTCTGAGATTGCCATTTCCGGTCAACTAGAGGCGACATAATCATAAATTTACTTACTTCAGCCTCA
Organism: Anneissia japonica; assembly: GCF_011630105.1. Classification (NCBI taxonomy): domain Eukaryota; kingdom Metazoa; phylum Echinodermata; class Crinoidea; order Comatulida; family Comatulidae; genus Anneissia; species Anneissia japonica. Next base: position 2,096,362 of record NW_022683792.1, on the reverse strand, counting down.
ACCATGGTGGGGATGAGGTGGTCTACACTCCATCTGTAAAAGTCCCTCCCTGGGCCCCTTCTATTTCGAATTTCTGGATCCGCCACCGTATTTTGAAATTGTAGTGTGAAAATCAATGTTAATTGCATTCCTTAAAATCAGTTAGATACGACTTATAAAAATTGCTATAGACGCCAGTGTCTTCGCCCATCCCCGAGGGCCCTGGGCAGACCCTGGCCACCAACCATGGCTTGTGCCTACGGCCCAAAATTTTCTTTGCACTTCGTCCTCCTCCCCCACTTTCAACCACGGATTAATGCCCTTGAATAGATGGGAGCGCAAAGCAAAATAGATGTATGCTAGAAAGATTGGATGGTTATGACAACGAGATATGACAGTACGGCACTGCAACTTTCAATATTAGAAAATTATAATGTAGGCCTATTCCTCTTCACAGATTCGCCTGATCAAAGTGAAATTCCTTCAATGTCATGTGAGTAGGCCTACAATATTTCTACGTTTATATTATGACGTAATCACATTGATATGAGCATACAATAAAGTTTCGAAACTCAACTATATTTGATACTAAGTACCCTTGTTAAGTGTTGTATTCGCTTCTTTTCCTAGGACATACATATCCACTTGTATTTCCCTCACACCTAAAACCGAGTGGATTAGCCGATAAGCTTACGTGATTTAAAGTTTTATAATACGAACGTTAAGACTGGATATTTCGTATAGAAAAATTTGGCATAATTTTATTTATTTCACTTTCACGAGCAGATATATTTTTTATAGTTTCAGAGAGTGTTCAGATTCAATTTTGCAAACACAAGACTTGCAGGCGAGAGCCTTCTGGAGTGTGTGACAATCGTAGAGGTATTTCAGTTTCTAAATATACCGGTAATACAGAAAACCCCTCAAATGTTACACACTGAAACACTTACTTAAAAAATCGATACGATAAGGCCTATGTTATTAACTTTCAAGGAGGTATAATTACTTTGGTTATTGCCAATTCACATGTTTGTATTTCGAAATCGCGAAAGTTGACTGCCAGTCAATAGTATTCTATTGAGAAATGGTACCTCATGGTAAATAACGACGATGGACTCTTCCGCTAAGCCAAACCCCTTCGTTAATTGTTGTCAACGTCCCACAAAAAGACAAAAACTTACTCAAACACATGCGTTTGTTGGACAACACACGCGTATTGGTTTGTTGCTAAGTTTGATTGATGATCCGGAAACGTCTATTGTCCATTTAGTACTTATAATTCACACTAGAGCAATTCAGACGAGTTGACCCAAATACAAGCAATACCGTGAATCAAGCCTAACTGCTAACGATAGCATACACAGAAACAGCGTGAGGAACCAACGCCATCAATTGCAATTCGAGACCACCGACAATTCAAAAATAGGCCTACAGCAATATATATAAAGGGTAAACGCGTGAAATAAATAAAATTAATGAACTTAAAATGATGTGGAAGAGCTATGGATAAAAGTTTATTTCAACAATGTTTTGTGAGGGTGGTCCATCTAGCTGAAGCTGATCATTTTGTGACCCTCAATAGTTATGATAGCTAGTGGAAAAGCAGAGTCCTCTTCACCCTCCTCTCTAGCACGTCAATACCAATTTAATACTTTCGTTAGCTCAAGTATTATGCACAACTTTATGATTGAAATTCACCTTTGAAAAATCATCATTACTTTTCCTGATGTACTATTTCAATTCCTTATTTTTGTCATTAGCTGTACCAGTGATTGGGAGCGTAATCGACGCAGAAACCGTGGGTGATGCTGACATAAGGATTAGCATTGACGTCAGAAGATGGTTAAAACCAGCACGAAAGTTGCAAAAGTCCTCAACGCTTACTTTGGTAGTAGAAGATGCGAAAAAGGGAGACTGTTACTGTCCTAATGTGTTCCCATTTAACGCGAACACTTTGATATATTTAAGACGCGATAATAAAGGGAATATAAAGTTGTGGAAACGGTCATACATTGAGCAGCTTGACGATGACGAAGATCAGTCACCCTACTGTTAGGCGTACATGAATGCGTTGCCAGTCACCCTAATGTAGACATTACAGAAACACAATTAAAGAGTAGTTAATCATGGCTAGTTTCTTTTCATAAAGGCTTTTTACAATCGAGGCGAGATTCAGGAAATAATGTCTGGAGATTTTTGTGTGACCGGAAAAAAAAATTCTAGACCTACCTTTTCAGGACCCGTGAGCTGATTTTTTTTTTTTTTATGTTATACAATCCGAAAATTAGAATTTTAAAGAACATAAAAGTCATTAAAACACTTCAAATGTCGGGAAAGCTCATTCCCGCTTTCTACGAATTAAAATTTTCCCGGGGGAGAACTCCCGGATCACCCTTTCTTTTTGGGATTTATCGATTCATGGAAAAAAAGAATACGCATGCAACTACTCATTTATTTATGTAGGCCTATGTATACACACATAAAATAAAAAATGAGAAAAATTTACCTGACCGTTTTCAAGAGGGGAAAACCTTGAATTTTGAAGAACTTAAAAAGTCATTTAAAAGACATTTCAGAAGTCAGTAAAGGTCATTTCCCGAATTCTAGAAATCGAAATTTTCCCGGGGGAACTCGGACCCCTTTTTTCTTTGGGGTTCATTGGTTCATTGATTTTTGGAGAAATTAAAAGTAATTAAAAGACACCTCACAAGTCGGGAAAGCTCATTTCCCGCTTCTAGGAATAAAAATTTTCCCGGGGGAGAAACCCCCGACCCCCTTTCTTTTTGGGATTGGGAAAAAATTACCTAACCGTTTTGAAGAACTTAAATTAAAATCGCTATAAGATACGGTACTTCAGAAGTCGGGAAAGCTCATTTCCCACCATTTAGAAATTAACATTTTCCCGGGAAGAACCTGAACCTCCGTTTTCTCTTTGGGTTCATTGATTCATTATAATAATTGTCAAGAGGGGAAAACCTTGACTTTTGAAGACCTTAAAGTAGTTAAAAGACACCTCCGAAGTCGGGAAAGCTCATTTCCCGCCTTCTAGGAATCAAAATTTTCCCTGTGGAGAACCCCTGGACCCCCTTCCCTTTTTGGGATTTATGGATTCATGGGAAAAAAATCGTATGCAACTACTCTTTTTTTTTTTTTATGTAAAAAGGCCTATGTACTGTAATAACAATAGGATAAATTTACCTGACCGTTTTCAAGAGGGGAAAACCTTGAATTTTAAAGAACTTAAAAGTAATTTAGACATCTCAGAAGTCGGGAAAACTTATTTCCCGCCTTCTAAGAATCAAAATTTTTCCGTGGGAGAGCCCCCGGACCCCCTTTCTTTTTCAGATTTGTGGATTCATGGAAAAAATCGTATGCAAATACTCTTTTTTTTTTTATGTATGTATACATACATAAGGCTTATCTACTCTAATATCAATGCAATAGATTTACCTGACCGTTTTCAAGAGGGGAAAACCTTGAATTTTAAAGAACTTAAAAAGTAATTAAAAGACACCTCAGAAGTCGGGAAAACCCATTTCCCGCCTTCTAATCAAAATTTTCCTGTGGGAGAACCCCCGGACTCCCCTTTCTTTTTGGGATTTATGGATTAATGGAAAAAAAATCGTATGCAATTAGGCCTACTCATTTTTTTTTATGTATGTATACACACATAAGGCCTATCTACTGTAATAACAGGGATAAATTTACCTGACTGTTTTCAAGAGGGGAAAACCTTGAATTTTGAAGAACTTAAAAGTAATTAAAAGACACCTCGGAAGTCGGGAAAACTCATTTCCCGCCTTCTAGATATCAAAATTTTTCCGGGGGAGGACCCCCCGTACCCCCTATTCTTTGGAAACCTTGAATTTCGAAGAACAAAGTCATTAGAAACCTAGCTTAAAATTCGAGAAATGTCATTTCCCGCCATCTAGAAATCTAAAATTTCCCGGGGGGGGGGACCCCCGGATCCCCTTTCCTTTTTGGGAAAAATGTTGACCCCCATCCCCTAGGTTTTTCCAGATCTGCATGATTCATATTCCCATTCATCTTATAAGTGGGCCCCCACTTTGAAAAACGTTCCGCCGGCCCTGGTTAATCATCGCTAGTTTCTTTTTATAAAGGCTTTTTATAAAGGCTTTTTACAATCGAGGCGAGATTCAGGAATTCCATTTTTTTTTTGGTAAAAATTGTAACCTCGTCCCTACATTGTTTGCTTAATTTGGTAGGCCTAATTTAGTTATTAGCCAATGCTAATGGCCTCCATAACTCTTTTGACGTATATAACATAATAGTACAAATGTGGCCATATTTATGGCAATATTTTTCTAAAATTTTCAGCAATTACTTATTATCTTTCGATCAATTTTTCCTCGCCTATAATTTTCGCTAATATTTCCATAATGAAAGATACTTCAGATAAGGCACTTTAAGATTAGAGCAAATTCTGTAAAGTATAGACTAGACTCGCTGTATAAGGCACATGATACACTACGTTTCTATGCAATGTCCCCGAAAGTACATTAATGTGGATGAGACTTATGTAATAAAGCCTAAAGCGTTAGCACAACTAAGAAGCTCTCACACTTTGATGATTGAAAAGGTAGGAATTTCGTATCAAAAGTTCTACTAAAATAAAGGCTTTGTGAGATACAGGCATACCTAGCGCAACTTGGGTCGTGGATACTTGCCTTCGGGTCCTTAAAATGACCAATTTACAAGTTTATTTCTTAAAAAGTATGTGTATGTTTAATAAGCTTGATTTAGATAATTATTCTTAGAATTATATATATTTAAATTTAAAAGCGAGATAATCCGACTTAACCTTTCATTGCACGTGTAATTATTTTCTTGATGTTTAGATTGTATTTTCATATTTGATTGTTTATATGTACTTTCTGCCATTTAAATACACCATTAACCAGCTTATGCTAATAAAGATTGTCATAAAATTAGCTGTTAAGTGTCATTACAATTCATCATGTGTGTTGCAGTTTTACGTTTAGCATAATTTGTTCAATTGTCTGTATAGCCGCTTTGCTGGACACATAAATAACTAGGAGTGTATTCAGCTAATTATCTCTCCCAGATTCAGAATGCATGGCTATGATAGCGTTGGCTGTGATGCAATACCTCTTTAAATTGACTGGAGATGTGTGTATGGAGAAGGGGAGAAATAAGACTACATGGTATGCTCATTGACAATAGCATTTTTTATTGAGTGTTGTACAAAAATTAATAATTATTTATAATTAGTTTATCTCAGTAGTATTGTTTCCAGTGGTGTAAAGTTTTGATTTGATGTCGGCAAAAAACTTGTTGCAGTCTTCATTTGATTCAATCAAGTTTTTAAGTATATGTATTAGTGTGCTATCAAATTCTGCAACGTAACATCCAGAGTCCAGAGTCGGCTCATTGTCAATGTAAAGAGTCGGTATCATAAGATAAGGCAAGTTCAGGGGTAATATTTGTGGACATTGGCAGGGGTCTTGATCGTAACGAAGAAGAGACTGTATTTGACTGCCATTAGATATAAAGTTAGATCGCATAGGGCTTAGAACATTTATTTCAACTTGTGTCTCTGTCGATTCCACATTCACATCTAGCACCTCCACAATCATAGCTGTAAATGAGATATATATTTATTCAAATAGCTGATGTGGTAACATTCAAGGCATTGTCTCAAGAGTTCATTAATAATTCATAATGGCCTCTGTATGGAATAAGCCATTTGTAGTCTGACCTGCGCATGCCGATATCAAGGTCATCGACACATACACCACATACACACAACATAGCTTTATGTTGATTGACCTTGTGTACCAACATGCGCATTCCAGACTACAAAATATCTTATTGTTTTCAAGGGCCAGCCTACAATGTGTATAATTGCCATTCCGCTGAACTCGGATGAATTGTTTCACTAACACTGACAGTACAATACATAAAGAGTGTTTATTCCAACATGCACATTCAGATCGGTGGCACTCAAAACTCATTTGGTGCGTGAAGATAATTAACTACTGTTACTGTACATAAAAATAACAAAACAGTACGAAGTAATTACTCACGTTGTAGATCAAAGCGACATGCAACGTGCAACGAAATGGCAGGCGTGCAGTCTGGACACATATCTGAAAAAATAGGGTGTTATGCTGAGCAATTGTTTGGTAATTATCGACCTATATTAGTTGGCTGCTGCGTGCCAACAATTTTTGGCCTATTTTCATGGCGAATATGTTCATTCTTTTGTAATTATTTAGGCCTACTATTTCTTAAGTAACATTTCCCCGATCACTATGATCACCCGCAGAGCCTTTTTAGCAGCTACAAAAAGATATATGGACTATCTCGTGGCATTAGACCAAAAATAGTATTAAGGCCGGAATCTGGAACAAGTGGAGAGAGCATTTCAATGATCATCTTGATAATGCACCAACACTTGTTTAGTTTATATAGCAGCCACCCATGCTCTGAAAAGTGAAAGCTGTTGGCCAAGGAGGTATTTCAGCAAAAGACTACAAGGCAGCAGGCCCAGAGTATAACAATCTGATCTGGAAAGAAGAAGCTCTCCATTGACCTCCGTCCATGATTCAATTCTTGTTGCCATAACGACGAGTTGCGGGTAGTATAGGGGTGTCG
>NW_022683792.1:2065779-2088119 GCF_011630105.1 Anneissia japonica | reverse complement strand
GGCAAAAGAGAAAGCGATAGTTTTCCGATCAAATACCGGTAGATATGTACCGGTATTATTTTATTAGAGAAATTAAATAACTAAAAAAAATGTTTTCCATTACAAAAACTGTTACAATAAGTAAACAATTGGCTTCGCATTAAGTCAGCACCCCTTCCCCGCCACCAAAATAAAATATAATATAATCCGAGACTGCATGCAATTAAAGTAAATACAAAAATACGATAGTATTGAATTTGAATGTAATCCTAATTTAGTTCAAAGAGATCGAAAAATATTCAATATTTCAGTAATGACTTACTGTTGACTTGGATGTAGAGCGAGATTGACTGAATAGGAGAGGCGCATGCGTACCATCCTTCACTACTACTTTGGATGTTGATAATCGCCAATCTTAGATACTGTTCATTATTTAAAATGAACTCATGAAATCCATCAACCACTCTGAAATTTTAAGACAATCATTTTTGAAAATGTATGCATTAGTGAGAGTTCCGATTTTTAAATTGTTTTATGAAACGCTAAAAGCGTAATAATAGTCGATAAAAAAATAATTTTAGCATAACGCACGAATACAGAGCTAGCTGCCTCTTCTTTTGAAAAATGACGGTACAACAAATGGAAACAAATTAATCTTGAAATTAACTCGCGCATTTTGAAATTATATAACTTGAGCATAAAGATCAGTTAAGTGTAAAATGTTTATTCTTAATTTTATACCAGATAATGATAAACCTTATAATTTTATCTTTGTAGAATAAATTGACTTTTTTGATTCTCTGACATATACTACGTTTTGCAATACACTTTAAACAAAGAAACTAAAACTATTACCGATACCTTTGTTGGTTTTCCATTATTCTATACCAATTAAAGATTCCAGATTCAAATAAAGTTTCGCTGGAGTCACCAACCGAGCAGTCGATTACTACGTCACTTCCGGCATATACAACGACGTTTGTTTGGTTCACTCTTTCCATCGATGTAGTCCTCAATTCAAAGGCAAGATCTAATGATAGACAGAGTATTAACCTTATATATTGGCCTTAAATAACACATACCCTAAATTATCAGTGTACTATATTAAAAAAAAGTTTGTTCTTTTGATATCATTATTTGGTAGTCAATCACTAAAAATATAGTTCTAGTATCTTTTTGTGTCCAATCATCATGGTCAAAATAAATAAAAAATTAAATGCAAAATAACTAAAGATTTCTATTTTGGCTTATAATTAGGGTGGCTTATAAACTGGTAACATAGATATCCACCACAATTATAGGGGCAACTTTGTCCCTGGGATTTAAGTATTGCCTAGAGTTCATTGTCTACCATCACTGGACCCGTGCATATTGGTTGGATAATAATTTTTGAAAGTGGTTTCTTGCTGTATTTTCTATCTACAGCTTCTCAATGGTATTTTAAATTGGATCGGCCGGCCTTTGGCTACACAAGCTAATATTTTGGTCGCCTTATATTGTTTATGTGACATAAGCTGAAATAATATGGAGTTTACATGCATTGAATTGAAAGTACATTAAAATTGTTGAGATTGTATATTTAACCTGGTAGACAGCTCGGTAATTGACAATCCCAGCCATTGGTTTGACACGTGCAACTTTCATCGCCATTGAGAATAAAGCCTTTTCCACACCTGAAACTCCGTTCATAGCCGGTGTAGTACTTGCCACTCAAACGATTTCCTAAGACTTCACCATTAAGCAATTCTAAATCGTCCGTGCAATTCTCTATAAATAAAATTAAAATTAAGAATAACAATTTCGGAATTTCAATAATGTACGTGATATCCTGATTGGTAATTACATGTCTGTTCGTTTAGCAACCATATCGCCTTCATTGACCTATTTGTGTACCGTTTGTGTTAACTTTTCATCACAATAATAACAAAAACAACAATAACAACAATAATAATAATGATAATATAACATTTACGTGCCGTTTTATTGTAAGTTATCCGACGTATATATTACTTTTCACATTGAATTAATCCCATGAAACAACATATTCTTCTTAACAATGAAGTGATTACGTTCATAATATTTTTTTTATAACTCAGTGGTTCAAACATCATAACAGCATAACAGTGTCAAGTGTCAAAACAGCATTTTGACACTATTTTTTCAAATGTCAGTGCATACTAATGTTATGTATTGAAAAAAATACAAATGCCACTCCCCCAGTTTGAACAATTCTGGATCCGCCCATGTTCAATGGTTTACGTTCTACTATGACAAATGCTCGTTTGGATATCGTCATGAAGCTTGAAATCCATCTTGATCGGGGAGCAACCGCGTGGTTTACAGATTTCAGGCAAAATTTCCAAAAATTATAACTTCACTTTGAATTAAAAGCTTGCACTGTTACGTTCCCGGTGACATTGTGCTTTCTTAATTCATCGTATTGTCACAAAATTGGTGGCCTTAGAATTAACAGTAAGACATTATTCTTATTCGTAATTTTGTTGTAAATAAATCACATGGATTATGAAAAACCTGGATTTCGCCAAGATGGAAGGATAGTATTGTAATATAATACGGTGCTTTTTTTAATAATACAAAATGTAAAACGGATTTGAATATAATTAGCTGGTTACACTGCATAGACTTTGTTTCTCGTTGTTTAAATCAGTTTTTGGAATTTCGACATTAAAAAAAAACATATGTCATTACGATATCAAATAACTAATAAAAATTTACCAAAATTCGTCAAATATCCGTAGCTTCCAGAGGGATTTGCTCCCTGTAAGCCCCTGTGGCCCCTGTGGGGCTTCTCCCACACCAGCCAAGTGAGGCTCGCTTCGCTCGCCTAGCCCCCCCCCCCCGTCAGGGCTTTTGGCCCCCTGTCGGGCAGATCCTGGCGCCAACACTGGGTCTGCCTAAATGGTAGCCACATCCTCTGGATGAAACTGCCTGGAATTCTTTTCTTACCATTTAACGGCTTCACTGATATGTGTATGGTTTCATTATTCTGGCCAACAGAACAGCAATAGATGCCTGCGTCTGATAAGCCAATCGTCGGGAACTGCATACGGCTTCGAAAACTATTAACGGTCACTTTTAACTGTAAGACGGATCAAAAATTAAAAAAATTAATAACCAGCAAGATAATAATTATAGATAATTATAAGAGGAAATTTTGTTTTGTTGTAATATTAGTTTTGCTTTTATTTTTTGGTAAAGTAAATTATTTATCTTTTATAAATAATTATTCCAAGATATTATTAGGCATGTTAGTTTTAATTTTTATTTCATCATTTTCCATTTAATGTGTCAATTTTATTATTTTTCATTTTGTTAATTTTTATATTTAATGTTTTGCTTAAATCATTAATTTTTGAAATATTTCCTTTTTTTTTGTTTTTCTGTTTTAATATATTTAATCTGTTTATGTTAAAGATCTTACATTTTTATTCTTTTGTTCTTAAATGTATGTACTGCGGGTCTGAGAGTACCGTACCATTTCCGGCCATCTAGGAGTGACATCGCTAATTTTCTTACCTCAGCCCCAACCACGGTGTTGCTGAGGTGTAAAATTGGGCGGTTAAGCCCCTTTTTCCCTCAGTTTTTAAATATTCAAAAATCTGTATCTCCTTCACCGTTCCCCAGTTTTTCATCTAGCAACTTCTTTCTGTCTTAGAAAAATCAATTCTACAACATATCAATATTTTTTTTTATTCCGGAGCCTAAATCAAGCCATTATTGCGCCATTTTATTTCTTGTCCAGATTTAGTTATTACAAATACAATTTTTACCGTTCCATCGACTAACTTCGTCCAGGTTGGATCACCAAGACTTTCTGGCACTATACAGTCCAGGTAAATACTGTCTTTTTCAACTGTTGATATCTCTCGACCATCGAGCCTTCCATTTGTGTTTATAACAAATTGATCATCTTCTGCGTGATATAAGATAATTATTATGGCTTTAAAGACACTCTATGGTAACATATAAATCAGGATAATTCAAATAAAACATCGAATTGTTTATTGAAAAAAAGTAAAATGTTGAACCAAATGAGATTAATATTTAAACAAATTTGGTTTTCGCCGATGTACTAACGTATAGCTTTTATGCGTCTGCTAATACGGCGATGAAACTATTTTTTTTAAAATAATTTCCAATTAAATGCTATAACTTTGATTCTTTTAAAACACAAACGACTAGGATAAAACATTTACATTTTAAAAAAATATAACGATAGCAAAATTGCATTTACGGTTGGTGTTTATCTTGATCTCTTTCAAACCATAACCAATTACTGATCAACTTTCTTTTTCGTTTCCAAAGCTTCCCATTCTATACTTTGGTTAATCAATTGCATGCACTTACTTGGCAAACAGGTAGGAGGAGTTTCTGGAATCCACTTCCCATCTATGCATATGGCTGTTGTGTCCACAGAATCTAATTGATAACCTACGTTACACTGGAATGTCTGAATGATTTCATCTGCCTCTGGATTTAGGAAGGAAAGTTCACTGTTACCGTTAGACGGCGTCTCTAGTTGTGATCCTGAACACGTCTCTGGTAAAGATACGAGTTATAAACTAAACAGAATAGCGAATGTGTTGTAATGTTATGCACATGTTGTTTTCAGTTCAGGCAGAGACTATTGACTTCAAAACAACGAGGCAATTCAAAATTTGTCTATTATTTGTCCATTCACAGCAAGCTGACATGGCACCCCATGTCAAAAAGCTTAGATCTAAACTTTGATTTTCCATCTTACTTTTAGCACTTGCTAGCAAATTTCCTAATATTAAATCCAAACTTATGATTTATAACACTTTTGTTCTTCCACACATGACTGCTGCTGTAGCGTTTGAGGATACAAGGGCAACTCACTCATCAATAAAATTCAACCCCTAAAGAATCGTGCTCTTCTTATTCTTAATGTTCATTCTTATACTTTATCTCTCCTTATTACTTCCCTTGATCTGTTAATTGTCTCAAATCGCATCCTACTCAAGTTGGACCGTCTAGCTTTCAAGGATACTACTGGTTTTGCCCCAGACTACCTTTGTAATTTATATTCAATTTTTCAGCGAGAAGGCACTATGACTACAAGAGCAGTAACTGCTGATGCATTTGTTATTCCACGAACAAAATTGCAATATTTTAAACATAGGTCTAGCTTTCATTTTAGAGCTACGTCATTTTTAAATTCACTAAATTTTATGATTCGTCGTACAGTATTTTGAAATTAATGTTATTTGAAGTCTAAACACTAATTACATTTGTACAATTTAAACCTTTTTATTTTTATTTTGTATTGATGATGTTTGCCTCTTATTTTGTATTATTCGTTATTGTTATTAAAATTATTTTTATGAATCTATTATTTTTCATAAAATGTTTTTTTCAAATATTTATATTTTATATATTTATTCCATGTTGAATTGAATTGTATTGCTCACTTCGTTATTCTTTTATGTTTAAGGGCCCCTTAAAGTCAGCGTTGCTGCTTCGAGCCACCCTCAGAGAAAAACAGACAGACAGCAGTGAATAAATAACCTCCTATTAACAATAAGAAATATGATGATTATAATTATGATGATAATGATGATGATGATAATGCAAGGTTGCTAATCCACTTACTAATGCATTCTGACAGAGTTCCTTCCCAAACAGCATTTCGACAAGTAATTTGAGACTGCTCTATTCTCTCTAGCTTATAGCCAGGGTTGCAGGAGAAGGTCAGAATGGCGAAATCGGTATCAGGATCCAGATAAGTAGTAGTTGCAACACCGTTAGAGGGCACAGGAAACTGAGTGCTTTGACAACTCTCTATACGAAAAGTACGAAAATCAAAAGCTAATAAAAATTCCGTCTTTAAACACACTGATACATCGATACTTAATTTTGTCGACACCAGTGCAATTTACACGCGTTTTAATATAAATGAAAAACACTATTCTTACGCTATATTACCATAGTTGATTTTCAATGCGAATTCCAAGCGGGCAAGCGGGCAGATGCAACAACGACAGACAAAGTTGGCTGCAACAAACGTTTGCGTCGAATAGTGAAAATGTTTTTAACGCAACTCTGTCCTTATCAGCTGAAGCTTGTAATGTTCTATTTTAACATTTTACTGCTATAGGGCCTTCATTCAAAATTCATATCTGTCAGTAACTAACGACAACGGGCATACAGACAAACAAACATCCACCTCAATACATTATTCATGTACCTGGGACTAAGAAGGTTGAATAAAGTAGTGATGGGCTAGAGTGCCAATCACTGTCAATCCTAACATATATTTTGAAGAAAATTACAGATTTTAGCTAAATTAAAACGTACTGTATGAATTTCCTTTGCCTTGTCATGGAGAAAGCAATGCCCTGACGTAGCTGAACTTATTCAAAGAGGGAAATAAGACGTTACGTTGAAATTATACTAGGTGAACTTTTAGGCTTGACCAACCTTGATTTTTAGTATAAGCCACTTGGGATATTTTTTTCATTTAATTACGTCAAACTCCTTTTGCTCTAGTCTGAACCAGGATTTAACGTCAACACCACACACACCAAATAGGTGCGCAGGAAGACAGACTTCTTGTACCCTTAAGTAGGCAATTACAAGCAGCCAGGGTGATAGAAAACAATTTATCAGGAATTGTTTCCATACAAGTTTCAAAATTGAACTCAAACTCTAGCCCCATATCATCTTGTATACTTTATAAATTATTTATTTTGTGAGCTTTTCAAATATAAGTAGCCTGTTACGTAAATTAAGTCAATAAAATAATAAATTACACGACGATCGCACAATGACACCGTTCTGCACAACACTCACTTTATTCATGTTACATCGTGCTGAAACGACGAAATCTATTCTAAAGTATTCTGTATTCTGAATTAATGAATCTACTCAAGAAAGTTTCAGTTGCGGCAGTAATGTTAACTGTCAATCAAATCAAGCAGTTAACCATTTACCAACAATTGTAGGCCTATTTAATAATCAACGTTAATGTAATTCTATTCTATTCAGAGGGATCCTTCTAATTTTAATAGAAAACAATACTGCTGTTTTTAACAAGCAGAATAGCAGAAGAGGAGATCTACTGTAACAACATTCTATTATTTTGGTTCGTATGCAAAAGTCTGTTTCTTGGGAGGTTATTTATTAAGTTTCATAGTAGCCTTATGATTTGTTTTTTCTAATATCAAATTGCATAGAACCCATGTGTTATGCGCTATCTGTCCAACTATGTCCATAACTTTGTGAATTTGCAAGGCATAAGGTTTGTTGAGTGTTGAGGAGGCCGTCACTCCGATTTAACCTTCATATTCCTTTGCAAATAATCGAACACATAACTACACATAGCAAAGTTGGGTTTAGAGACTTCCTACCATGGCACGTCGGTTCTTTTCCTGAAAACTTTCCAGAGTGTAAACACATTCGTGATCCATCACCAACAATGTTGTTGAACCTACTGCGGCATCCGTAAGTTACCATCTCTCCGTAAAAATACACACTTTTCACAACCGGGTGAATGAACAGATTTTTTGATGAAACTTACGTAAATTAAGTCAATAAAATAATAAATATAATAATAAATTACACTATAAGTATAAATTATTTGTAAAACACTAGTCGGATCTGTCTCTCAAATTAGTAGATTAACAGTGGCTTTATATTAGTCAACTGTTGACATGACAGCCAGATATTCCTGACATGGAATAGCAAATACCAAATATCAAGTTTGAAACGTTTCTGACTCAAAAGATGTGCTGTGGAACAGCTAATGACGACTCTGTCGAATTATCACGCGAGAAAACAGGTCGACATTTATTAAAATCGTAGGCCTACTTACTTTTAAAACATATTGGTGTCTCATCCGTCCATTGTGCTACGTTATCTATAGACATGCATCTGATGATCATTTTGATTTAATGTTGTTCCTTCTGGACACCAGAACACAACAATTTGCCAAGAGTAAAATCATCGCCAGTGCGGAAGCCATTTTCGGGAATTCCAGGATCATCACACGTGGCTAAGAGATGAGTTTAATGAAAACAATTATAAATATTATAGACAATTATAATTAATAATACTTAATATTCTTACAATATTATTCACGAATTAATAGGTTATGAATCTTTCATTAATAACCCAAAGAGTCTAATGCAAAACAGAATGTTGTGGTAGTCATAATGGCCATGGTAAAGATTTCAAAAAAGACAAGAACAGAACCATCCTGATAGAACTTTGTAACAGCAACATCGGCAACAGAGAATAACAGCAGCAACAATAATACGTCATCACATAAATAAAAGGAGCCGTTGCAACAACATTAACAGCAACAACAATAACAGCAGCACGGGCAACAGCAGCAGCTACAACGAAACAGAAACGGCAGCAACAATAGCAAGCAATAAAATATTAGCAACTGTAGCAACAAAACCAGCAACAGCAGTAGCTGCAACAAACAAAAAATAACAGCAGCAACAAGCAGCAGCTGCAGCAACCACAAACAACAGAAACAATACTAGCATAACACTAACAACAAAATACCAACAACAACGAAAACAACAATAACATCGATATGTTCAAAACAAATTAGCAGAAAGAATACTACAAAAAAAAAGAACAAAAACAAAAGCAGAAACAACAACAATAACAACAACAGAATAATTTAATAAAAACATCATTAGCATTCAGTGTATGCTAATACTTACGGATGACTTCGATGTGAACTTTGCCTCGATTTGAATCAAATGGTGTCAGGCAGACATACGTCCCAGAGTCTTGATCTCGGACGTTTTTTTAACTCTATCCGATATACATTACCTGTAAATGCAAAAAGACGGCAGTGGCGAGTCTGATGGTTATTAGGACAATGGTATGTGATGAAGATGTTTTTGACAATGAGTATAGTTCAGATTACAATAATGCTTATTAAAATAATTTTAATCATCATTATGACCACGATAATTGTGACGATTAACATGTTTATGAATGATCATAATGGTTATGGTGATTATGATAAAATCATTTTGACGAATGTTGAGACGATTGCTGCGACGATCCGGAGCATTTTATTAATTCCATTGTCTTATGTGTTACGTATTCGCATGACAGTGACGTACCAGGTGGATGTAACATGCCAGGGATTTGCCTCTTTTTGGATCCTCGAGGATCGATGATCCAACTTGGGCGACGTGATCTGGACAAGAAAATACAGTCCACAATGACAGTTGACCCTTGAACCACGGTTGCAACTTGGTTAATAGTATAACCATAAACGACCACTGGGAACACAAAGTCATTGGATGCATTTACGTTTAAAAAGAAACATAAACAAAAAAGATTTGTGTGGTATTAGTACGAAACTAACTATTTCGTTGAGGGTAATCCCGTTTTGTCCTTTTTTAAAGGTGATAAAAATGAACGAGCATCTAGCTGCATTTAACTGATGCATAATGAATACAATTACGGCACGTAATGTTTTGCTAACTATATAACAAACCTTTAAGGCATACTGGGTCCAAATCACTACTCCAGCTTCCATCTTTACATTCAAAATAGCTAGCTCCCACAAGACGGTAAGTTGAGCGACAGTAAACTTCAATCCAGCCGCCATGAAAGTAATAGTGTTCAGACGATCGCACAATGACACCGTTCTGCACAACACTCACTTTATTCATGTTACATCGTGCTGAAACGACGAAATCTATTCTAAAGTATTCTGAATTAAATCTACTCAAGAAAGTTTCAGTTGCGGCAGTAATGTTAACTGTCAATCAAATCAAGCAGTTAACCATTTACCAACAATTGTAGGCCTATTCAATAATCAACGTTAATATACTTCTATTCTATTCAGAGGGATCCTTCTAATTTTAATAGAAAACAATACTGCTGTTTTTAACAAGCAGAAGAGGAGATCTACAGTAACAACATTCTATTATTTTGGTTCGTATGCAAGAGTCTGTTTCTTGGGAGATTATTATTAAGTTTCATAGTAGTCTTATGATTTGTCTTTTCTAATATCAAATTGCATAGAACCCATGTTTTATGCGCTATCTGTCCAACTATGTCCATAACTTTGTGAATTTGCAAGGCATAAGGTTTGTTGAGTGTTGAGGAGGCCATCACTCCGATTTAACCTTCATATTCCTTTGCAAATAATCGAACACATAACTACACATAGCAAAGTTGGGTTTAGAGACTTCCTACCATGGCACGTCGGTTCTTTTCCTGAAAACTTTCCAGAGTGTAAACACATTCGAGATCCGTCACCAACAATGTTGTTGAACCTACTGCGGCATCCGTAAGTTACCATCTCTCCGTAAAAATACACACTTTTCACAACCGGGTGAATGAACAGATTTTTTGATGAAACTTCAGGTGCAGCACATGTTATAGCTACAATGTGAGAAGTAATAACGTTAAGAATGAGATTCGTATAAAGTGGTATCATAACCTTTCAATGAAACATATCTAAACAGTTTTTGCCTATTTACAGTAGGCCTGCAAGTTTTAAATAACTTTTCTATCTTGCTTATATATTGATTAGTAACTTAAATTAAGTGTATTGATTTGAATTTTATTTTCAACACAGGTTTTATGTGTTCAAAATATATACAGTGGAAATTCGAAAAAAAAAGGGCAGTAATGATTTCTAATGCGCATATCTGTATTAAACAGTAATGGTATCAGCACGATTTAGCCTAATATACCGGGTATGAAATAAAAGTGCGAAATATATTTTTTGTTCTTGAACGTCCACTGTATTTAGTAGATTAGACTGTTCATATGCATTGACCATCTACATATAATCAAAGAACATATACAGCAGGAAAAAAGTTCTTCGCGTAGTTTGCAATACATTTGATGGAACGTCCACCCTCTCTAGAACGGAGGAAAACTATTTCATGGAGTGGAGAAATTAATGAAAATAAACGTACCAGAGAGTTTTCCAATCAATCCAACCGAGCAAAGATATCGCGCCGCCGCTCGGATGGAGGAAATTTCTCTCATGAACGCCCTCATGAGGCGTTCTACTAAATAGCGCGAACTGCTCTATCTTTTACTTTTTTTTATCTTAGATATAATGGGCAAGATAAATATTGGAAGTATGTTGTCGACAAATACCTTGGCATTCAGGTACGCCATCCGACCAAGAGCAGTTAGGTAAACACACTGTGTTGGCTGATCCTATTAATATACATCCTTCGCTACACCTGAACGTAACTAATGTCCCGACGATGCGCTCATCTGTATTCGTGTGCAAGTTTACTCCCAGTTGTAACGCATCGCATTGTTTTGCTAAGGAACATAATGTACTGGATACATTTATACATGATTATTAAATGGAATGCAACAAATAAAAAATTAAAACATAAGATTTCTTTGGATTGCAATCATAAAAAATGGAAGATGAATTTAAGATAAAATACTCATGATATTTATAAAACATGTATGTGTTTATTTTCCATAAATAAAGGAAGGAATCCACTTACGTACACACCGCGGAGGACTGTCACTCCAAGTCATGTCATGAGGTCGACAAGATATTTGAGATTCTCCATCTAATACATATCCTTCTGAACAAGTAAAATTAAGTTCGGTTTCAGAACACAGGTCATTAAACTCTATTAAAGAAGGTTCTGGAATGTTAGGAAGGCTACAGCATTTTTCTGGAAATAATAATAAAACAATATGTGATATATACAAGGGTCGTCAAGCTAAAGTGGTACCTGAAAACAAGTATGCAGTTATAGGATCATGATGACTCCAAAAAGACTAAAGCTACTCTTACACTATCAAGACCTACACTGCGATCGGTACACGACCGACACGGTCGTGGCCAGGTCGTGATAGTAGCCAAGAGCAACTTGCTCGTGACAAGGCAGAGGTCGTGCATGGTCGAGGAGTTTTCAACATGTTGAAAAAATTATTGTGGTCGGTACTGGTCGTCAGTCTAATCGTAGTCGCTCTCACGCGTGCCGTAATCATTTGGCTAAAGTGGCCATTATTATTTTCCACCAATAAATGACAAGAAGGCAGGTCCTACTTCCAGTCGCAGTGCTAGGTCGCGATAATATGAGAGTTGCTTACGAGAAGTGTAGATACTGGTATCAGCAATCACTGAACCTGGTTGGGCGAGCAACATGTTCATCTACCTCTGCCGAAAAAGGGTTTATACAGCATAACTGTACTGTACTTAATGGAGTAAAAGCATTAAGTAGTCCAGTGATGCAATTCAATCCGTAAATTAGGGTACATTGTCAAGAGATGACAGTGAACGTTTAAAATTTAATATTTCGTGTAGCGTTTAGACTGCAAGTTAATATTTTTGTCTGGCGACATCAAGCATTAGACGACAGCAGGTGGAATATGTACGGCCAAATAATATAAAAAATATTGGAAAATATATTTATAGCCTACATGATGGTAAAGTTATAGTAAAATTGCATATAAATATATTTACTTAAACACATTGCATCCAAGCTCTCCCAGATACCATTGTTGCATTTTACAGACCCATTTCCCAAGAGAAAGAACCCGCTGTTGCAGGTGTAAGTAGCGATCGGTTCTTCTACACAATCCTCACACATGGTTACAGTGGCGTCTTGTAGGGAGGGTGGGTTGCCACAATGGTCTTCTGTGGAAGCAAAAGCAATAATTATGTCGATAATGATGACAATATTAATTGAATTACGATGATAGTGACGACGACGATGATGATTGCGATTCATTTAATATTGTCACCATCATCGTCGACGTCATCATCATCGACATAATTAAATTAATTACGACGACGACGACGACGATGATGATGATTGAAGATGATGGCACCTTCCAGAGATTTAAACTTAAATGACCAATCAGAACAAAGTAAGAAAATGTGCTTATTCCTCAAATACGTGTTTACACTATCTTTAGCGGAATCTTAAGCAACAATATTCAAGGGGCGGGCCTTAGCGAAATGATTCATTTAATGGCGGCGGCGGCGGCGGTGGTGGGTATGTCACTGATTGATAAGCTCAATGGGAAGGCAATTATTTCAAATTTTAGATACGTTTGCAGTAGGAAATTGAAATAAAGTACATATGAATTAAAATATAGATTATGATGATTGGTGATCATGAAAATAATAGTGTTGACAGTATGTAAAATGATGAATGCTATGAAAAGAACAGCATTCCATATTGTAGCTACAGTATTAAAATAAGAAATTACTACTCTTTTTAAAGAGTTTACATATAATTTTAAATAAACCAAATTGATTAATTTAGGTGGGCTGTGTATACGGTATATTCAAATGAGATTACACGCGTCATACCAGACATACTTACAGAAATGTAAGGACATAATACTTTGTGAAGGAGTACTTTAAGTTGTTGATAACGTACCACTTAATATATTAATACAAATAGGAGGCGGATTGTCCCATACGCCACATGCCATACACGAGAGTCGCTGCTGACCAACCAGCACGTAACCCATGTTGCAGTAGAAGTCAAGCTCAGCGCCATGGCTAATTGCAAATATATCATCATGTCCAACAATTTTCAAGATAGCAAAACCGTTGTCTGGGAAAGGAATGGGGTCGCAGTAAGATATCCTGTCTAAAAAAAACAAAAAAAAAAAACAATCAATGCTACAAAGAAAAAATAATAGTGAAATAGATATTAGGACTGTAAGTAAAAATACAGACAGTGGGTGCCACAATTAAAAAATAGAAAATGTTTGTTATATTCACGAACACTTTTATTGCCAATCAGCATTTATACCAACTAGGTTCAGCAGATATCACATTTGCTGCTTGAGGCTGAGCATGTTCCCTGTAGGCCTAATACTTGTACAAATCAAGTGATAGTATAGCACGTGTAGACCTTTTATTAATGCAGTTTGTTTTGGTCATACATACCATGATTTATGCAACTCATACCACACCGATTATCGCAAAGACATTCACTCTGGTCTGGGCAGTACCCATCGCTTTCACATGACAAGAAACACAAGTGACTGTAAGCATAGTGACGTTCACGAGCTTGGCAGTGGGAAAAATCTGTCATTTAAAATATAGTTTTCCATTATTTACTCTTGCATATATTTACGAGGTGTTACAAATTACAGTACCAAGTGTTCTTACATTTAGAATGGCTAACTTATTTGAATTGATTTCATATTAATTAGCATTAGCAACTATTACATAATTCCAAGGAGTACACAAATATGTGAGAAGGCTATATGCGTGTTGTTGCTTCATTCGTTGTAATCCAGATATACCTAGATATACAAGCAACACAGTTAATTGTATCGGTTTAATAGGGAGATTTCGCAACCTTACGAAAACAATAACGAATACGAATACGTCATTACCATTATCGTCATTCGTGCCTATAGCTGAATATGGTCCATGACTCATGCAAAACGCATGAATCGTTTACGTTGTGACAAATATGCTACTCTAGTAGGGGAAGGGTTGTATACAAATTTGATGACGTGTCCGTATTCGTTATCGTTTTAGTAAGCTTGCGAAATGTCCCTATTTTTTAATAACATCCAGGTTATAAACTTCATCACCAACAAGACAGGTAACATACCACCTTACCCTTTAATAAGTTTTTTACCGGACCACCATTGCCAATTCGAAATAATCCAACATGTACTAAAAAAACAAGGAAAACCACTTTAAACGACATAACACCAAGTTGGCTGAAAACAATATGAAGTGGTATGCCTCAGCACACCCTCTGACGAAAAAAACAAAAATCACAATTTTGGTCGTGTGCTCATTTGCATAAGCACTGGCGTTCAAAAATTCAAATAGCGCCATCTATGAAAGCATCAGCCACACTTCATTAACATTTTATTAAATATTATCTGTCGTTGAGAATATGCTGCTAAATAATATTCTACAGTAAATTTACCCTATGTGTTTCTATGTTTTGTTATATAAACATTATCTAATTGTAAAGCACTACCAGAAAACATGTAAAGCCTTTGTTTTAAAAAATGGTCTATCCTTTAAAAAAATTGTAGTATAGCAGTAGTTGTAGTAGTACGGTAATAGTGGTGGTGGTAGCAGTAGTACCATAAATGCTAGAGTAAACGCCGCGGCGCTTATAAATTTTTGGAAGCTTCAGTGCGGCGCTTATAAAAAAAATATTAGCGTGGCGCTTTCCATGCCCTTTCCCATTTTCCTATCTCACGTATTCCTGCCGTATCAGTGACCTATAATAGGTCCTCTCAGTCAAAATAAACGTTTATAAAGAAATGCTCCATTGTGTTATTTACTTATTTTAAGACTGCATACATGGTATTTAAAACCCTGTTTCTCAAAGTGTTTCATTACACACAGGATAATATACCCTAGATTAAGCGCCGTGGCACTTATACGAGAGCGCCGCTTAGCGGAAATAATCAGGTTTGTTTGGTGCGGCGCTTCTTCAAGAGCAGGGCTTATTCGAGAGTGGTGCTTGTTCGAGCATTTACGGTAGTAGCAACAGCAGTAGTAGTAGCAGTAGTAGCAATAGCAACAGTAGTAGTAGTAGCAGCAGCAGTAGTAGCAGCAGCAGCAGTGGTAGTAGTAGTAGTAGTACCTGTTTACCTATCATAATTAACAGCCTTTACCTTTTAATGTATTTTTATAATTTATGTCAAAGTGTTCCATTAGGGAATATTTTTAGACGCCTACGTAGGCCTATAATGACTAGTTATGGTTACAGTTGTCATAGTTCCTAGAATTAATGAGAATCACTTGTAGACGAATTCAATTTTGAAGACACGGAATTATCTGAAATTTGAGGAGATGATGACTGGTGGATTACAGGATTTAGGTATACATTGAACGATTGCTCCCAATATAAAATATAATATATATAAAAGAAACATCATTCGTATTGTTATTGAAACTATACATGAGTACAATATAATTCGATATAAAGACGTTATATCTCTCATAAACCTGGTAGGCCTATTAGGTTGTAAGTAACCCACATTTTTGCCAATTTGCCAATTCGAGAGTCTTCATATGGGACAATCATAAAGGCCTATCATCGATGTCTTCAGAGGGATGTTGATAGTTTTAGCATTTCATCATTAATGTTCTTTTGTTGTCGAACGCTTGAAATTCAATCGCAACCCGACTGTGCTAAACAGGGACCATGGTAATCCATACATTGCCGATAAGTTCAGCAGAATAATAGCGTAATGTCAAAAGGCCTGAGGCAGAGCCAATTAAGTCATCTTAACTTATTTTTAGTTCAAACATTTGCTGATGCATAATATTTATATTAAATATATAGTAACTGTACATATGCTAAAACGTTTGCGAAGGCGGCCCTTATCAAACTGATTAACGTCTGTGCTTATGAACACGCTGTCCAATCTATTCAACTATGCAGCATGAACACCGTCGACGAGGTGAACTTTTAAGTTACAAAATCCTTCATTCCTCATATGCATGAAGCTGCTAAATTACATAGGAATACAATTCTAAATATCGGCCTAGCCTCTAAAAGGGAAACAATGTCATAAATGATCGGGAACTTGCAACAAACATTTCAAAATAACAAAATTATTATATAACTATAATTATTATTATAACTTTTTCAAACGAATTTGAGATGAAAAAATGGATCATTGGAGGTAGGATAACAATAACAAATTACACTGGGTTAATAATTTATACATTATATTACTACATATTAATTCATGTTAGAGGCGAATTTATTTAGATTGTCCAGGATTTTTGCACGACCGTTCCAGCAATCAATCTCCTTTTTTTATTTGATCTGCTCATTAACAACATGTAGAGAAAACAACATAAATATAAACAAACTTGGTTACTCCAGCATCATTATTTAAATCCCCACCAGCCTCCTATTTCACTTAAACATATTACGTAGGCATTATATTTATGTTTTGTATGGCCCAGTTTGTGTGACCTCCATATTGTCATACTGGTAGCCTATACATATCTCAAAGAGGTGCGCTTAATTTAGCCTTTTGTATCGTTCACAGCAATCGAATTTCCTATTAACATACGATATACTACATATCTCTTGGCTGTCTGTGATGTGGTTTTAAATATTGCGACTAGATCAAAAATGTAATATCATGTGACAAACAAAACATCTGAATTTGAAATTGATTGTTCTGAGACGATTTCGAACTTGACTATAATGTGAATAGATCTTTCATTAAGCCTGTATGATTATATTTTTAATAAAATTAATACAATTATTTTAATTTCATTAACTAAACAATATGAGAGGTGGCTTTAGAGGCTACTGGTTATTATAAATCTTTTGTATGGGGCTTCAACAAAATAAGTTTTGAATTTTCTCATTGACTGGATAAATGCATTAATTGTCCAGAAACTTGTCTCAATCACACCCTACTCGATAAGTTGGTATTTTTAAGTCAGAATGAAAAATAATTAAAATAGGCACATTTGAAAAAGTGTAAAGAGAGTGAGAAATGTTCTCTCCCCGAATCTACAGCATCTCCAGTTTCACAGATGGATCCAGAGGAGGAGATGAGGTAACAGGGCGAACAGCACACACATTATTTTGATTGCCAAATAGTCCTTACATAGAAGCTGAAGGTCTTCTTGTTTTCCTGTTTTCGAAATTATGGCCCCGCGCACTCTTTCTCAGCAACTCAGAATCCCTGGGTGTCACTTTATTAGTCAAATATTTTGAAGAGATGCAACCGTTCAAATCCTGCCTGAAGATTTATTCGGTGTGAAAAACAAGGACAACTTGCGAAAGTCTGAAGACGTGTCTTTCTAGTGGTGATTGAGCAGAACACCAGGAGTCTTTACCCTACTCATTTTCGAATAGTGTACTTGCACATGGGCCATACTGCGCAGGGGGCCAACGGCTTTAAACACCTCTTCCGAAATATAGGATCTGTGGAAAGACTAACGCTTTGAATTTCCAGTGTTTAGCGCGCACACAGTTGGCTACCACCTCAGGCAGCGACGGGTCATGGCGTTGAATCAGCAATCGCGGCATTGTGATTCAGACGAAAGCTTCACCAACCTCACAGACTAGACTATTACACAAAACATGGAGTGCACAAAATAACTATACAATTGATACAGTACTTGCCGTTTATAAAACCTTAATGCATCAATAAGCTAACAAAGGTGTTGATTTTCATTGGTGGAATCAAAGGTAAAGGCCTTGATAAATAGTTTTCATTGGTGGATGAAATCATGAAGAAACGTCAGCTTAGTACAGTTCAAAAGCTTTTAAGACCATCGTCAAGTACCCAAAATTAATGTAATTCAACGAATTATATAAATAGAATATACGGAAGAATGCTTGGATAATTGCATTTATCTTTGCGTTGTGGCCCTATTTCATTTACCAAGTTACGTATCACTAACATTGCTCAATAGCCAGTCAACTAAAGAACTTATTTCAGAACACTGGTCCTGGGCGCGATCTCCCTTATTGTCGCTCTCTCAACCGAATACAGTATATTTGTACATTGCTTCTTATATGACTTACCGGGGCTTTTAGAGCATTCAAGTCAGTGGCCAACACATCCCTACCGCGTTACTATAGTTTATCAAGTCTTCTTGTGACTTCCAATAATGAATGTATTTATATCACTAATTAAGACACGCAGCCTTCAGAGAAGATAAAACAATGCTTAAAGCTTGAAATTTTTGCATTTTTTAAATTTTAGATATCTTGGTTGAAACGGCATTGTGTTTTATATCTGACAATCAGTAATAAAAAAAATACTCTTTTTCAAATCAGCAAGTTAGATATTTATATACAATAATTTTTATTTTTCAACAAATACAAAAAAAAATGCATTCTTTAAAATGTAATGTATACTTGTAATACTTTCTTCATATAAATATTACATAACTTCAAATTGAACATAGTCCATTTTAGATCAAATATAAATACAGTAAGTTTTTAGCCATCACGTGACCTAATTAGTTTATGACATTGCTTTGTTTCCCCTTTACCACTAATGTATCAGTTATATTTCATCCTCTTAAGTTACAGTAAATGCAATAAGTAGTAGTTCAAAACCTTTACATGATGTTGAGATAAAAAAAAAACCCTTTTATTGATCCACATCTGATCATGCAGCAAAAAAAAAAAAAAAGAAAATCATCAAATAAATATACATATTTTTGTGTACATTCTGTGATCCAACTGATATAAATATTATAGTTATTAAATATAACTATATTTTTTCCTAATACTAAATAGAAAGCTTATACATAACTTGTATAAACATTTTAAATAAATATTATTTTTATCACCATCGGTAGATTTAATCTTAAATTATTAAAAAATCAAATAAATATGTTTAAATATTAATATACAATAAATTATATATTATGAATTATTAGATATAGAACTGCATTCTTTGATATTTCACTAATATAAGTATTTTTCCATATAAATATTCTGTAA
Source organism: Anneissia japonica (assembly GCF_011630105.1). Classification (NCBI taxonomy): domain Eukaryota; kingdom Metazoa; phylum Echinodermata; class Crinoidea; order Comatulida; family Comatulidae; genus Anneissia; species Anneissia japonica. The sequence continues at coordinate 2,068,692 of NW_022683792.1, read as the reverse complement.
ATTTTTCTTAAACTACATTTGATATATTGCATATAACTTATCAAAAACTATATTTTTTATATAAACATATAACTATATTTTTTTAATACTAATTAGAAAGCTTATACATAACCTGTATAAACATTTTAAATAAATATTATTTTTATCACCATCGATAGATTTAATCGAATTGAAACTCTAACCAATTGTTGATCAAACATCTAATTATCCAGAGAAACTGTTAAATATTTGTACATTTTAAAAAATCAAGTGAATATATTTAAATAGTATTATACAATAAATTATATATTATAAATTATTAGATATAGAACTGCATTCTTTGATATTTCACTAATATACATTTTTTTTTCATATAAATATTCTCTAAATTTTTCTTATTACAAACTACATTTGAAATATTGCATATAACTTATAAAAATCTTTGTCAATAAAAATATTATCATGCTTTCTATTTGTGATAAATTATCCTACACAAATTAATATATAAACATGTAAATTTTCTACTAAAATTGTCAATATAACTCAGAAACTCTGATTTAATAAGCGAATATCGCATACTTTTGTTACTATAGAAACATCGTTTAGTATACACCTAAAGTGTTACATATTCTGCGGTCCTTACCGACCATATTTTCTTTTCTAAAAAAAACTTTACATAGATATACGTGATTTGTTATAATTATGATGTCTTATGTACATTTCCAAAACTGTTAACTGCATATTTATTTTGTCAACTACTTTAGCAACACCCGGCCGAACTGATTTGCAAGACGAGATATTGATAGTTGCTTTCGATTCTTTCTCAGAAATAGGAATCTCCTCTTTTAACATCTAGAATACAACAAAATTATGAAACGTTTAAATGTATATATTAAGAAAAGATGAATTGTGCTATCTATCTTTGACCATCATCAGCAGGAGAAGAAACAATAGACTTTCTCTGAATCATATTTTAACACATGGTGTTTCGGAATATGATATCATCATTTATTGTTAATTCCAAATGCAGAATAGATACCACCGCCACCAAAAGCAACAACAATAACAACAACAACAACAACAACAATAATAATAATAATAATAATAATAATAGGCGGCATAATAAAAATAAGTTAACAGTTTGCTTTTAAGTTGAATCAATGACGATAGAAAAATCAGGTCAATACTTCTTTCACGACGTATTATTACTATTATTATTATTATTATTATTATTATTATTATTATTATTGTTATTATTATTATTGTCATTATTATTATTATTATTATTACTGTATTATGAACATGTGTATACTGTAGTTGTACTTACCATTATTTCAATGTTACACAGTAAGATTGTAGCAGAGTATGATAGTTTTCTTAGCAGAGTTTTAAAATCGCTTGGAATAACACTGGCATTTTGGTCGGACATATCTTTAAGGAACAACTGGAATGTTTTCAGATTTCTTCGGAAAGAATTTAAAAAATCCCCTTCCTAAAAAAAGCAAATACAAGAAAAAATATTAGTGTCTATCAATTAATTAATATTAGTGTCTATCAATTAATTAATATTGGTGTCTATCAATTAATTTTGTCAACACCATTAGTGTAAAAAAAAATCGTTGCCAGCTATAGCAAAAATCATTCAGGGACTGTAAGGAAGGGGATAAAACATGGAGCAGGGCTGCCTATTAGCAGGTTTTATTCATCCTTGGTGGTGCAATACTTGAAATATCAAAGAGGGCGAGAAGGTAGTAAATCTCCAATCTTCTCGCTAAGGGTGATCCTTCACTCACCCGAATTATTTAGACCCCAATACATACTCTCTTTCCTATGAAGCTTATGGGCGTTAATAGTAACATCTTTGATAAAATGTTGTCCTTACATTTATTGTACGTAACATAGGGCCTCGTGTTATGTGCGGTACTCCACTGACCATGCAATCTTCACTTATATTGTCTTCGATATTTTGAGTTTTCTGTATGATAAAAGAAAATGATAAGCACTTTTATTTACAAGTTTAATAGAACAAGAAAAATATTACACAGTCTATTTACACATTTTGTTGGCAATCTGTTTTGTACTTGCCAATGAATGCAAATGATTTCAAAAATAATTGAAACTTACGAATTTAATGTTAAAATCCATGACTTGATTCCGCAAATGTTCGGATTCGTCTTTTACAATTGTCCACGTGTCTTTACACAAAGTGGTTACCACCATGCTCATAATAACAAGTGCACAGAAACCTAAAAAACAAAAAAAACGTGGTATATAAAGTTCGCTGAAGGTTTACGTCAAAGTATGAATTTCTAATGAAGACAGAATAATTATTGACTCCAATCAATATGCTTTTCAAGTTTTATAAATATGTCAGTCACGTTTAATGCATGCCATTATGTATGGCTATGAATCATATTCGAATAACCATTGAGATTTTATTAGGTTGCTTAAACTCAATCATAAACAGCAATTAATAAAATGAAAATATCAAAATAAAATATACCGTGTAGCGACTTTAAAAAACCAGACCACCATTCAAAAGTAACATAAGTGTTTAGTCCTTACCGTACGAAATTCCCATAATGTAATATTCTTATAACTATTGAGCTGGAAGGTATTTGTTGGTAATCTGTGCAGTACAGTTTTTGGGAGGTATTTGAGATTCTGGGTTTAATCAGAGGCTTTATAAGACTTTAGCAAGATAACGTTATTGTGGAGAAAATAGATCAGTTTCGTGTTGGAAAACATTCCTTCATAAGTTTTCAAAACTTTTCAAAAAATAAATAAACGCCAGGCTGCGTATTGCATAATTCATTGTAGCAAGCAAAACTTGGATGAGTCATCGAGTATACCTCGATTGGGTTATTTATAGAATATAATAGTCTGGAGATATCCACCAATGGGCTCTGTTACTGGTGTCTCTTATACACATCT
>NW_022683792.1:2044644-2065615 GCF_011630105.1 Anneissia japonica | reverse complement strand
ATGTATGTATATATATATATATAGGCCTATATATATATATAGGCCTATATATATGTATATATATGTATATGTATATATATATATATATATATATATAGTCGAAATATCTGCGTAACTTTATTTTTGTAGAGTATTACAAGTGTATTATCTATTAATAAAAACGCATGTTTTCGGTCATTGAGTAAATTTAATTAAAAAGCATATATCTAATATATTTTTAACAAACTTAATATAGTGGCTTAAATGGCACCATTCAAAAGTAACATAATTGTTGGTTCTTACCGTACTGAATTCCCATATTAGAATATTCTTTATCAAAATGTAAAATATTGAGCAGGAAGGTCTTTTCTGGTACACTATCCAGTAAAGTGTGTTAGTCTGCCATTTGAGCAGAAGCTTGTATTTATACGTTGAAAAGATAACGTTATTGTGGAGAAAATAGATCAGTTTCGTGTTGGAAAACATTATTTCATAAGTTTTCAAAACTTTTCAAAAAATATACAAACTGCAAGCTACGTATTGCCTAATTCATTAAAGCAAGCAAAGCTTTGATACAGTATGTCATCGAGATATTTGACCCTGGGTTATTTATAGATAACCCGGAAATATCCACCAATAGGATCAGCTTAATTACTGACTGGGACACTAGCTACGAATGGTATACATACATTATGTATTTTATAATAGTGTAGAGAAGTATATAAAAAGAAGATCAAATGTATTCTACATATACTAGAGTATGTTTTGTTATCTTTATTGTGACTATTTAAATTATTTGTATCTGTTTATTTGTATCAGTTTTTTGTTTCCATTCTGTAAGTGGCGGGACACCCGCTGTTGAATGTGAATTGAAATAAAATAAAATAAAAATTAACAGTAACATAGCAGTAAATAAAGTACCTTCGGTACTTATCTTAATCGTTTACTATATAAATTATTATAACAATATAGAGAGTTTATTGGGCACCAATTGCCAAGGCAAAAATTGTGTCAATTAAGTTAAACAATTCAAATATCAGAGTATGTATCATTGAAAATGAAAAGGGATAAGCAAAATAGGCAAATGAACAACAAATGCCTTAACTCATGCTCTCCTTAATAAAAATAAAAGAAAGATAATAAAAAATTAAAAAAAATATATATAAAATAAAATTTGAAGTAGTTGCATGATTAATTAAAGTTATTGTAGAAATAAATAATTACATTATTGTTCCATTATTATAGTACTATTGTTGTTATTGCAATGAAGTAAGTGTCTACTATTTTAGCACAATATATTCATTTCATTTTTTTCTTCTTTTTTTCTTCTTCTTTCTATTTCTTTTTCCTTTTGTAATAATTGTTTATATTTACAACATTAGTTCAACTTAAAAATAAAACAGACATAAAATTAACAATAAACTCTGTTACAGCATACATTTCATGTATTATCAAACGTGTGTTTTTTAAGATACTTTTTGAATAAATAGAAAGAGTTAATGATTTTTATGTTAATATATTTCATGTACCAAAAGCCTCGTGCAGTGATTCACAACAAAATAAGCTTTAATTATACTGGTACTATTCTATTATATATTTTAGTAGTTTATATTTGAAGAAACAAAAAACAAATGTAGTGAAATTTGAACATTCTCAACGAATAGAATATTTAAAATTTATTAATTTTTTCTATAAATATCTACAATATTGTTCACATGAAAAACTTATGATATTTAGTAGGTAAATGTGAAATATAGGTACCGGTATGCAACGGATTCTAAATATTGTTTACAGCATTCTGGTAGTATTACGTAGCTTAGGCATATTACGCCACTGAGAGTACATTATAAGTTGACTTAACAATGCAGCATTATTTGAATAGCGATAAAAACGGAGACCACAAGACAAATACCGACATTTCAGGGAAATATTCACTCTGTAATTCCCGTCAAACTTCCGGGGTTGGTATTAAGTTCTTACATTGGTAATATACTAAACAGAATCTTTAGAGTAGTAATTTTATAATCATTTTCTTTTATCATAAGATATAGTCTCACTCAATAATATTGATGATGTAATATGCCTAGGTCATATAGGCCTAAACGCAATCTTGTTTTTAGTATGCCTACCTGTTCACACTCCAATAAGAACAGCTTGGCCATGAACACCATGGAGACCTCTTGGTCGCGGTTCAATTCCCATCGCTGCTCTCCTTGTATTTTCAGCTGGGCTGAAATGCAAGTTACGATAGCGCACCGTCTCATCTTTTAAGCCGCTGGTGCCGTGTGCATTGTGGCCCATGTGCACGTCTTTAGATTTTTTGTGGGTTATTCTTGGTGTTTACACCGAATAAATCCATCCACCCATCCACCCAACGAACACAATTAAAATACTAGACGTACACACTAAGCAAAACAACGACATATTGATAAGGTAATAATTACCTTTAGAACTCTCTCAAACACGCAATGCTTTATTATTTTTTTAACTGTAGTATGTCTGTAGGTCTATTCTATCTAACAAATGAAAATGTAGGTCAGTTAGGAGTCACCAAGGTAGCAAAGTATAAATTTATAATAATGGAACATAAGGACAAATGATTAATGAAATGTATTATTAAAATACAACCTGCTGAATATGCTACACCCTTTATACCTGCAACGATAGATTATCTTTATTGCCATCAAATTGAAAATACAATTGTATTATTAAAAATAAAATATACAATACATAATATAATGACAAATGATGAATGAAATGTATCATTAAAATGGAAACTGCTAATGAATGAGTGTTGGGTCTTCCCAAAGAGTCAGAATAATTTCAAATCACCTGTTGAATATGCTTCACCACATTATAGCTGCAATGAGAGGGTATTTTCATTGGCATCAAATTGAAAATACAATTGTATTATACAAAATACAATATGTACTATACAGTTGTACATAATTGATTGTCACTGATATATCATAAGCTACGGTTACCCTTTTATGAATTACAGACCCTGTATATGATTTCAAGAAATGCTACTCATTATTATTATTATTATTATTATTATTATTATTATTATTATTATTATTATTATTATTATTATTATTTTTATTATTATCAACATCATTAATATTAATATCATTTATTATTATTGTTATCATTATTATTATTGCTTATATTATTGCAATTATTATTAATGTTTAGGCTTAGACAATTAAATAAACATAATGCATGTTACACAAACTAGTGCGTAACTTTGTCACAATAATCTTAATGGTTTCTATTTCCTGTATGCCATCTTAAAATAGAATAGAATTTGTAAATATCACAATATGAATCAAGTCTCATATACCAGCCGCGAAACACATTCGATAGGCTATTCATTCAGGGCCAAACAATATCTCGAAAGTGAAAGAAGATAAGTAAACAAAGAACCGAAACAAGTTATCGATAATGTTTACAGTTCACTTGTTATCGTTAGAAATAGTTGTATTAACCTAGGTAGACACTCAAAATGTCCCTCATCAATCTATCCACCAAAGCCTACATAGATTGCAGATTGTTATATAGTGGTGGATGTTAAGAACCTGATGATGGGATCGGAAACAGAAACGAATGAAATGATATAGAATTGCTGGGATAGGCCTACGCAAGGAGGTATATACTGTCCCTGATAATCGGAACAGGAAATGGAAACATCAACTGGTTTGCTATATGCATATATAGTACTTGTTTTACCTGTAACAACAAAGTGAATGCACTTGTATGTTCAAAAGGTGGATTGGGCCGGCCATATTGTAATGCTTTAGGACAAATATGTTTCAATTCGCGTCAGTGTCGTATCTAGTAGTGTGGGGGTCGGGGGTGGGGTATAATGAGAGAAAGCTTACAACCATCTTTGGGGCTGAGAGGTGAGAATATTTCAAATGAATCTCCGAGACTGCAATCATGTTTTGTTAAGTGTGACTTAAAACTGGTGATTTCGAAAGATATTGGCCATTGGCTTGGCGCATGCGAGTTTCAATTGCGATTTACGTCAGGAATTAAAATATCTGTAAATTGAACATCGAAGGCACACAATATTGACATTTCAGTATGACAATGAAGGCAATGGGATGGAAATGTTGTTACCAAAACTCTTTGAGAAAAAAAGGACTATTTCAATATTATCTTTTTTTTTATATTAGTAGGCTTCCCCAAGAAAACTTTATTAGAGATTTGTTAACATATTTCATATTTCATATTTCAGAGGCAGGTTTCCTACACACAAAAATACATGTATTTTTATTTTAAAAGGTAGTAGGCCAGGAATCTACTCATGAGGAAATAATGTTCACAAACAAAATTCTGGAAATACCTATTATCACAAGATTAATAACAATTAAGACCGATGTATTGTATTTGAAGATTTACAAAGAAGCTTTTCAAAATAAATGGTATACCAGATCATGGAGATATAGATTCACTTCTTACAAGGCACCAAATAACTTTTTTTTTCTTTTGTAGGGGTTTCACTCACATTTATTTTATTTTTTGTTTAAATTTTATTTTTCCCTCATTTGTGACAATATGCCATAGTGTCACAAAAATGAATTAAAATAAAGAGGTTACACTTTTTCACATGCATGGTGCACATACTCGCACATAGGTCAGTCCATAAAGGCTGACTAGTAAATTTTCATATTTGATCTCATAGTATTTCTTTCAAATATATTATCAGTAATTAACTAATATATTAATCATCCACAACAGTCTATCATGTAGCATAAACTGACAAAGTAATGCACGGATGATCGTAGTATCAATATTCCATCATAAAATACATTATAATCACCTAATCATAAACTATTCTTATATAAACTGAATCTCAACATTGTAGTAACAATGATTCTCAATTATAAATAATGACAACTCACCTATTGTATTTAAATCCTTTACTATGAGCTTAAAAGTTACCCATGGATTAGTACAAATTGGCTTTTTTAACTCAGTAAATATCTTTATTTTATATATTGAGTAAGCCGCAATCGAATATAACTCGTTTTTAATTTTACAATCAAATCCCAATATGAGTTCTTTAAAAGAACTGCTATTGTTGTCTATTTTTTAAGAGCTCATAAATTTTTTCCATAATATTTCATTTCGTTTACATTCAAAAAACGCATGCTTTTCATCATCTATAGCATCGCAATTGTTACATCTGCTAACGTTTTTAATATTACATTTACATAGTCGTTCATTTGTAGGACAATTCTATTTAACAATTTGTAATTTACTTGCGCGTATTTTTTTTTTTTCATATTCATATTTTGTTCATACCAAATAACTTCATAACACACAGTAACTATGTTGACTGGTTACCGAGGGGTGGGCCTATAACTTTAGGGCGCCTTCGTTTGAAGACATGGTGAAGGTGGTCATACATAGGTGGTATTATTATGAAAGTGGTGTAATATTGCATAGAAATAAATCTATCATAGGTTAACCTGTCACTATACACAAGTTAACTGTACCATGCGACCTATCTATAATTCTGATTGAAATGAAAGAAGCGTTAATATCATAATGATGTCGATAAAGCGTTGACCCATTACACCCACCATTAGGTTAAATATAGACAGATAATAGAACTCCGTTTACTAGGTTCTACGTGTACGAACACCCGATCAGTAGGGATTCGGTACCGGTAAACATTCTCACGGTTTTAATGTCGCAGTGTCCCATATTTAACACAGCCCTATCGCACTACTTAAAATGATTAAAAATGGCCTCCTCACTCCCATGACTGACGTGATGCCATGAAGACCAAAACTCAACTACGTAAACGACGTGCGTGCTTGTGGAACATGTGCGTATTCTTAGCTATCAAATGACACATTCTGATTGGTTAGGTGTTAATCTGATTGACACATTGGAAAAGTGCCTTTCAATGCAACCTGCACTGACATCGAGAGAATAAAAGAACATAGCTGTAAAACGACATTAATAGTTCTTGTACAGACACCGGCCCAGGTAACATTATCACCGCCATCTTGTAAATGCTGTTTTCGGGCAGGTGTGTTAGCAAATTTATCACCTTAATTGCATAGCTGGACTCTCAAAACATATAATTGTACGGTGTACTCTTATGAAAGAGGTGTCTACTAATACATAAGCATACATACTTATATTACTAGAGTTAAAAGGCAGACATGAAAGCAAAGCCAACTATATAGCATTCATAATTGGCTGTCGTTTCAGTTAACAAACCCTATTCAACCAGCCTTGTTCTTTTGTTGCAGAGAAATTGAGGAAATAATACGCCCTCTTTTAAGTGTGCGCGTCTAGTTTTAGTGAAGTATAGTGGACGGTGAAATCAACTGCCTCCATCAGGGTTTGAACTTCCAATAAACGAAAGTCCCAGTGGTCCAACTGAACAGGTTAAGGTGTTAAGGTGTTTGTAAATAGTGACCGCTCGAACCCCAGGTGTGAATTTGTTGAAAAGGCATGATCACCGCAATCATGAATGCTCTGGAACTTTAAGTATAAAAATAGACCTATCTGTGGTTGAGCATTTTCATGCACCATTTTATAGCTTTATAATCTGTCATACAACACCTCATGTTTGCTCCAATTGTGTTATAAAATTATGCAGTGAAATACGGATCAGTCCACTTCCCATTTGTAATCGTATATTTTACTTTATATGATCAGACTTATACGGTTACACGTGTACTTTGGTGTAAATGTTTATTTTTTTTCGTCTGGATTGCTGAATTCATTTACATGTTACCTGTTATGTATGTACTGTAAGGTTTGAATAGTATCTAGTTACATTTCTGTAATATTAACACCCGATCAATAGGGATAATAATAATAATAATAATAATAATAATAATAATAATAATAATAATAATAATAATAATAATCATAATAATAATAATAGTAGTAGTAGTAGTAATGGTAACGACGACGACGATGATGATGATGTTGATGATGATGAAAATAATTTACACAAAAACGAAATTTAGGCATATGTCATTGCATTGTTCTTCATTTAATATTGGTAATACAGAATAAAAATACTCTTACATTGACGTATATAACTATACATACAAATATTTTTCATATTTAACAAAAATAAATAGATTAGATAATACGGACAGTAAACAATAATAAATAAATACTAATTGTAAATGTTGATAGCATAAAATATAATATGATACATCACTCCTAATAAGTCTTAGCTATAGGCTGAAGGTGAATAGGTTTGATTGCTGCTTCTTCTTTATAAAAGGGTTACAATATTAATACAATATAGGCCTACTATAAAAGTTTAAGTTATAATAATAATAATAATCATTATTAATAATAACTTTTTGAGAATGAAGTATAAAATATACAATTGTTAGCAAGTATAAACAATATAAGTAGGAAATCGATTGCCAGTTGTAGACAAAGAAGGTGTTTTAGTTTCAAGGTTTTCTTTTCCATTTTAGGCATTTCGTTGATTTAACAAAAAAATTAAAATTGCACTTTTATATATCGCCCTAACCAGAATGTATTATGGTCCGGCCGAACCCCCTTTTTAAGCTAACCTCCCTCAAATAATTCATAATACCCTCCCATTGCTTAAACAATGATGACGAAACTTACCAATTACGTGCTAGAATGTTTATTCCTGAAAGAATCGCCCCATGGCCCAACAAAATACTGTGGCCCCTTAAAAACACATGCGCCACATGGGCTCCTGCCTCTCATATGAAACCCCTCCCGGTTTAGGCTTACAGGGATTTATCATAAAGTAATAGACCTACTTTGAGCTACTAGAATTTACGATAATATCACAAACTTCTAATATAGAAGATTACTTAATAATTTTCTAAATGTGCGTTAAACGTCTTAAAGACCAGAAATACTTCAATAAACGTGAAGGTATTCTTGCAACTTGCTTCCAATATGTAGCTATAGTGTTCTTAAGGTGTGTTGTGATTTATGTACACTTCAAACGATATGGTGTAAGTGATCATCCGTTCGGTGATGTACGCAAGAGTGCAATTGTCTTGTGTTTGGTTGCCAGACAGTGTGATCACCGACTGTTGAATTGTGTCAATCTGGAGTCCTTCTGCTAAAAACTACAAATAAACAGTATAATTAAAGTATACTACATTAGGCGATCAAAAAAACCGAAATACAAGGGGACCTATGAGGGAATTTTACGGATGAAAATCACTCTCCTTAACTTTAACTTGAATAATTTTTTTCACAATTTTTTTTTATCAACAATTAGTAGGCCCGGACCGGCTCCCGTCTTTAATCTGCCCCTTTGTTAGTGTGCACGTTATTACATTCTAACACATCAGGGATTGTTTCTGATAATATATACGGGGTATTTTAAAGCCACTCATTAGGTAGAAATCTAAGGATGTTTTCATTTTCAACATGTAGCAAAAGATGGATGCGGGTGCACGGAATTATGACGTAAACAGGCAAAAATGCCACTTTAATATGATTACTATGCAGACTGATCATTATTCCTTACTACTAATGACCACAAGTGAGCCTTGTGGCGATAGCGATTCATCGGTATGGCGGATCTTTGATGGAGACTCTAATAATATATTTATGACAGAATAGTTAGTATTACTTATTCATGATGTAATTCCTTGGTAATTTTGGATGGGATAAGTGGGCGACATACATTGGAATGGTTGAACGCGACGCACTAAATAAATAATATTTAAAACGCGTTTAGGATTTGTTTAGAAATAATGATAATATTCTTGATAATGATGATTTAAGTTATAATAAAGATATATAAAATATTAATAATAGTAGTGATTATTATAATAGTGACAAGATGCAACAATGATAATAATAACAAAAATAATCATGATTATTATTAGGCATATAAATAAATTATGTGGTCTTACATAGCATATAATGCAAATGACATAAAAGTTTAGTTGTTTTTTATTTTAAACAATTCATGTGTTTGCTGTATGTGGATCGTAAATAGGAAGGAGAACCGTTCTTACAGAAGCTGGGATAAGTACGGCATCCTTTATACTCCCTCCCACACGCATACATATAACCGGTCATGTGACACTTGTAGGTTGAATCGCGGCCATTTCTAATAATTGTTATAAAAAGTAATGATAGTTTTCTTGAAATTCGTATGCACATACATCAACGCGTAGGTGTATGGCACACTTGAAAAAATAAATTCGTATAGAACCTAAGTTAACTCTGAAATCAAGGGCAAATAATGTGTTTACCATTAAATTAAAAGGATTTAATAATTTGTAAGCCATGTCGGCTAATGACATTAGGCTACTTTGGCCATCACGTTGTATATCCAATGGTGCCCAAGCTTCCATATTCCACCTTCTTCGAAAAAACAGTGAATCACTTTTAATTGTTGGAATAATGTAGACATTAAGGATTGGATCCATTAAGGGTATTTATCGATTCATCAATAGTAAGTTCAAAACCCTACCACTTTTATATCTGAAAGTCAAGGGAATATTTTAGATTTGTACTTATCAAGCGCCTTACTATATCATATATTTTGGTTAACAGGGTCTGGACTTGGTTAGCGATTTGCAGGAGATTGGTCCTCAGCACAGTTGTGAGAGCAGCCTGATTCTCAACCCGTCTAAGAAATTCTTCATACGTCATGAAACTGCGTCTATGGTGATTAATCACCTCCTAAAACGATAGAAATAATAATTATTATCATCATTATTTATTTCTAAAGTTAAATTGGATTTAAACTATACGTGTGCATGAGAATGTAAGCGAAAACTGTAACGTATTCAGGATCGTTCATGGGTACAGCAGTATATACGTATGTGTATACATTTGTAAGTATACAGTATAAGTCAAATGTGTTTATAGGACTATGTATTTTTAAATATAGGCCTACGTTGATAGGCCTTTTGGTATTATATTTTTGTATGTAAATATGATCGTATTTTTAATTTGTATAATGCAAGGAGGCTTAAATTTAGGCTCCGGAGGAAAACAATTTTTTTTATATATGTTGTACATCTAATTTTTTCAAGACTTAAAACAGCATATTTGACGAAAAACTTGTTAACGGATAATGAAATACAAAATTGTGAATATTTAAACACTGGGGGAAAAGGTAGAAAAACAAATTGTGGTTACGCCGTTTTATCCCTAGATTTTAAATAGGCCTATTCAAAATCTGTACCTCATTACCCGTTTTTTTTTTTTGGTTTTTTTTTTTAGTTTTTCTCCAAAATATGCTTTTTTGAGTCTTAGAAAAATCAGTTGTACGACATATAAATTTCTTTTCCTCCGGAGGCTGGCTTTAAGCGAACACACGCAATGTGCGATTAGACTGGAGTATTACACACGCACAGACACTCTGCATCAACGATCACCCGTCGGCCGACGCGATGCAATGGAGAACGCAATGCGAAGAGGCACGTGCAACATAATTTTTTAATGACAATTCCCTTTAGATCTAACTATCAGCAGACGGCATCGTGTCGTCAAGCCCTCATACTCATAGGGAGTGGATATATTCGTCGGTCGTACGGCGCATTGTGTGCCCAACAAAATTATGTTTGCAAGCAATACGGATGTCTCTGTAAACTTACTCCTTGAGGCCTGAGTGTACTGAATGAGAGTATAACCGGTAGTCCAGATACTTGACTTAAGTCTGGTACATTACTGCAGTTATTTTGCATTTTCTGTGAAAAACGAAACACATTGAATATCATTTATACCGAAAACATTAATGTATGTCATTATCTAATACCCAATTATCTGTTTATCTTTTGATACATGATAAAAAAGCATGAGCTTGTTTTTGTCTGATTGATGGCTAACCAACATTAGGCCCTACTGTATGCGTGAATGTAGTTAATCGGTTTATATAATAGAGATTTAATGAGTTGTAGGGGCCTATGATCCAACTTACTGCAATATCTCAAGTAACATATTTACCTACACGCGCGTGCAGTAAGTTCTGATTAAAATATTTCACAATATCAAACGCGTTTACGGAAACGCAGGCAACTTCACGAAGCGATATGAGTCTGTTCATGACAGCGAATTGCAGAATATAAAGTTCATCTTAAAACACCCATACAAGGATAAAGGTACTGTTTTCAATTGAAATAAATACATTTATGATACGAAATCAACATGACTGGAACTAAACACGGTTTTTATTACTTCACGATTTAAATGCTATTAATTAACTATCAAATACTAAATATTTTCGTCGTAAAATATATGTAAGATCAACGGTAAAACCTAAATTGCTTAAATGTATGTTTGACTTTCTTAAATAATTCAATAATCCAATTCAATGTTTGATGGTTTTCCATATTGTACTACGGACAGCATACATTGAACCGGGCACACACCGAGAACACAACGCAGGAAGGCGCGCGCAACGGATGATGACGATTCGGTCACACAGCCACCGATGATCAGCAGACGGCGTCGCATCCCTAAGCGCTCATACGAAATGCAAATAGAATCGTCGTACAACGCATTGTGTGCTCGGCGTTAAATACAAATGTAGATTGTGTTACAGCGGCAGTAATTATCAATCATAATTACACTAGCCTCAGCATTATTATGGTTGTACTCTGATGGAGCATGAATACCGTTATGTATCGGCAGAGAAGATAGTTAATAGGCAAACGTAAAATACAACCCATTATGGTGAGGTGAAAGCTGTAATACGAACATTTATAATACACATCATTATATTCTTCAATGAGTATACTTCTCTGTAGGTATGAGATGATGAAAGCTTTAAAATCCATAATAATACTTAAATGCTAAAGCACTAGGAAACGTAAAATGTCTCCATATGGTACGGTTTCAATGAAATTGTATTCATTTCAATGATTTACTTACTACTTGCACTGTAAAGTTATTTAGTTGATTTCGTAGATACAACGATTCGTCGCCCGCAATCTTGTACACATTGGCCGCAATCACTGCTGAATTCAATTCCATGAGTGCGAGTACTAATAGTACAATTCTTACTTCTTTATGTATATAGTTATATATATATATATATATATATATATATATATATATATGATTGTAGGTTTCACGTATGTCTTGATAATATAAAATGAGTACGAATGCACAAAGTAAAAGAGAAAAGGAATTGTACTTAATTAAGGCGGTGATTGGTAAAAACATGTTCCTGCGCTCTTATTTAGAAATTAGAAGTCTAATGTATAATATAGTAAGATATCCACAAATAATTATCTTATATCTATATTATATTAAAGTAAATGGTATTAATTTGTTCCTAAACTTACCGGTATATAAACCCATTTCTGAAGATAAGTTCTCTGATAATTGTATTTGACTCAAAGTGTTAAATGTTTTTTTCTGATGAATAATATGTACGTTCATTTTATTCTTCTTATATATACTTTTGATAAGTTACAAAGTTTCTAAATTTAAGTATTTTAGATCTTTCTACGTTCCGGTATCGATATCTTGTAAGTATTCGCAATAAGAAATATTTCAAATAAATATATCACATTTAAGAGATCAACAGATCATACTATTAACAAAGCTTTCATTGAAGTGGAATAACTATCGTATAATAGTTTATCGCTCGGTTCGTTATTACTAGAAGACTTTCAACAAACGTTTACTAAATGCAGTGTAGTAATAGTTCATTGCCGTTTTCAGTATTTGCAATTTTTAAATTTTCTTAATGAAACGTTCCGGAATTATACGTTTTCGTATAACATCATTAGTTATTTGAGGTACATGTGACTTCATTGTTTTCTTCTAAGGCGAATAATTTTTGTAACCACTCCCTTGCGTATTATTACGTTTGTTTATATATTGTTATATATTGTTTTATATATAGACGATTTTATTCTAATGAAAAACAGTTTGTATTACTGAATGCTCATTCCGGAGTGAAACATTTTTTTTAACCATAATTTGCATAAAGAGATAGGCCTACACTAAAAAGGTGTAAAATAGTTAGGCCTACTTCCAATAAGACACAATGATCGAAACAAATCTGTTTATGCTGATTCATTGAATTTTTATTACAAATATTTTTTAATTGAATGCCAGCTAATATCTTCAAAAGGGTCTTTTCAAAGGAATAGTATCATTGATGGGTGACACGTGTAGCAATCATGAAACTATGGTCCTAAAGAGTGGAACGGGTGCTGGTACAAGAGGATTCCTTTACCTTTTGTGGGGTGCAAGGGGTTATTCCCATGGAGGCTTCGCAGTGACAATTTTAATCTCCTATCTAAGTGATTTCTCGTTTGGTTAGTTATTTTTTTCGGCTGCTGCTGGGGATGGGGTATATTTCGATTTTGAATATTAATTTGTATCAGTTCAACAGACACATTATCTTTAATTTAGACACTATCAAGGTATGACGTAGGCACGTGTTTATAAGGGGTCGTCTGGTGTTACTGCATATGAAATCATTGAAATCCTTTAAAAAATCATTTGCCATCCATTGCTGAATGGCCAACTTCAGTAGTCTATATTATGAAACATATATACACTACATTAGTTTCAAAACAGACAAAATAATCAAACCGTGAAGCTCACTGATACGTTTGACATTAGACAGTATGAAACAAACTCCATAAAATAAAACTTTATTCGTTCATCAGGTATGAAGATGAACAAATTTGTTTGGTTCATATTAATCAACATTTGTTTAAATTAATACGAAAGTAGCGATAAATCACATAAAGCTTTGTTAACATTATCACATTTTCTTTGACAAAAAAACAAACAAAAAAAAACAACAAAAAACTAGTCATAATGTGCATTACAGCCAACCTTTAAATGTTATAAATTAAAATCAGTATGTACTATACATATACACACACACACACACACACACATATATATATATATATATATATATATATATATATATATATATATCATCTATAATGATATGATTATAATTTTATATTTTTAATTACTAATCTTTAATATAGGCCTATTTATTTATTTATTACTGTTTATGCTTTTAATACTTTGTAAAATTGCCAATGGAAACCAATAACTTGTATCTTTTATTTATGATAATTAATATTATTATTATTATACTATTATTTATATTATTATTATTATTATCATTATGTGTATTTCACTAATATTTTACTGACATACAAATATTATTTTTGATAATGATGATAATAATAATTGTATTCAATATAATTTATAATGTTATTCAATATATTTATATTCTCTAATTAATTGTTGTAGTTATTATGTATGTTACCAATGTATCATTTATTTTACTGAATATGTTGTATATTAGAAGAAACTCTTTACATTCGCCGATTCTTCTTTAACATACTATATTTTATATATATATATACATTTATATATACACATATTATATATATACATATATATATATGTATATGTACATGTATATAGGCCCTATATATATGTGTATACACACACACACACACACACACACACACACACACACATATATATATATATATATATATATATATATATATATATATATATTATTTATCAATTTGTTTATATTGTACTTACGGTGCTACGCAGCAAACTCGTCCTCAACCGGGACTGGAAACTGGGACCTCTTGCATACACGACGAACGTCATAACCACTTGGCCACGAAGGCATTGTCCGGTAACTTAGTAAATCAACAACTATATACTTAACGTTGAATAAATCGAGAGGCATAAAGTTTGAAGTGTACTATTGATCATTTTTGATCTTTTTTCCTTGATGTTTCATCCTGTTTTCAATTTGTTGTTTTGTATTTTTTGTATTTGCATTCTTGTTTGTTAACCCTCCTATTATTGGCGAATTTATTTCGCTGTTGGTTGTGGTTTTGAAGAATAAATAAGTATAAAATAAATGAACAGTGCTTTCATCGACTGCCAATATTAATCAACGGAACAATCTATTAATATAGAGCATGATTGTTGTATTCACATTGAACAAGTCACATCCATGATAATGGTGATGATGATGAAGATGATACTAATCTAGTGATTTAATATAATAATATACAACAATTTTGTTTATTTCAATGCTTAATAATAGCAATAACGGTAAGTCGATTTTTATGATGATAACAACGGATATTTGAAGAAGATTATTACGATAAAATAAAATAAGAAATATGATCTTTAAAAGGAAAGATGCACTGTAAAAAAAAAATTAAAAAATAAGAAATATGATCTTTAAAAGAAAATATGCACTGTCAAAAAAAAATTAATAGACTAAATAAATTATCCAATGAGAAACAGATCACAATATTGCTTTCGTTAATTTACAGAATTTGGCTACAAAAAAATCCGTAAACCCATTACTCGCCAATTTAAGGGTCTATGCAAACGAATACGTTTTAACTGAGATTATTTAACTGTCCGGGATTTTTTTTAATTACAATTTTCAATTGCAAGTTGATAACTTATTCAAATATAAAAATAAGGCAATTCAAATATGGAATTAAATTTTTTATTTTTCTTTTTAGCTCATGACAAACAGTACATTTTTTTTTTATAGAAATAGGCCTATTAAGCTCTTGCTATCTTTTTAATCACTACGACGTCGGTTATATATTGATGAGGTGAATACTGATGCCGGTATTATGCTGCCCATAATTATTAATAAGCTTGCTATCATTCGATTATAATGACACTAAACGTGAATTGCAAATCTTACATGCTTATAATTATGATATATTCGTACGTTATTTGTATGATATATTTTAATGTTTTTAAATGAGAATTGATGAGAAGTGTAAAGTAAGAATATCAAGAAAAAAAGGTGAATTATTGAAACATTGTACATTAGTAAAGCAGTAGAACATGCTTTTGAATGAACATAATTGATGCTTTGATGAATCTAAGTGGCAGAGGCGACGCTAGCGGGGGGGGGGGTCCAAGGGAAAAGGACCCCCGTCGGGGACCTCTGGACCTCCCCGCTTGGACCCCCATCCCTGTTAGTGAATATTCAGCAAGTTTGTCGGGGAAAAATCAAATCTCGGGCGCTGTAATTATCCTTTTTAAATAAATAATCCCATATTAACTATATATAATTAATTTATTATCTTTTCATAAAAAATCCTCGACAGACCTAATTTTTCCCCGAAGGTTGGGGGGGGGGCTAGGCTTCCCCGACGGGGGAGGGGCGTACACCCAGTTATCGAGGAGCTTGGACCCCTCGTCTGGGAATTCCTGGCACCGCCCCTGCTAAGTGATTGTTGTCATGCCACAAATGAGGGAGAGAGAAAAAAAAATATTTGTACGTTTATTTTACCATTGCCATCTGAGACAACTATAGCTATAACTATAGTTGTATAAGATTGCCATCCTCCTAGTAAAAGTCCCTTATTGATGTAAAAAAAAAAAACGTGATGTAGTTAGGTAACAACAGAGGTGGGTGTTTAAAAAGCCGTAGGTGGCATACTGAAATAACAAAATTATTATTCAATAATAATAAACTATGATCTTCTACGAATGTGGTTTTGTTTTCGAAAATGAGCGCATAACCACAAATCGACCATGTAGGACTACAAAATATCTTATTGTCATTATTTGTGTAATCATAAGTTTTGAAAAAAAAAGCGCCGGTTTACATATTTGAACATTTTAGGGGCATCTTGCTATGGTTTTCTTTAGTTTAATTTTCACCCCCCCCCCCAAAAAAAAATGTATTTTCCTTTTAGTTAAGATTATTTAGCTTAAGTTGTTGTTTTCTTATTTCCTTAGTTTAAGATGGTGATTTTTTGTGTGGTGTCACTAATATTAAAGTGAAATGTTAAATAAACCTTATTATTACCGTATTAATGTCGGGATCGCAGTTAGACTGTTTTGATCCAACGTGTTTGGTCTATCTTCGGCCGACATGGATGATTCTTCTTATTATAGGTCAAATTCATATAATTTAGAGGCTGCAGCCCGGTAGCTCAGTATTTTCAGGACACTTTAGGGCCTACCATTTTGTACTGTATTTACAATTTTTATTTTTTATTACATCTTAAAATGCTTAGAAACTCACGTGGCCTATTGTTTTCTTTTAGTGTGCGTGGCCTTAGAAGTCGATTAGAACTGAGAATATACACTAGCAGGCCTCAAACATTATATTATATTGGCCTACATTCTTAATTAATCGACGCTCTCATATTTGATATGGAAGAATAATTTATAACCAGTTCATTTGTCTCGCAAATTAAAATGTGTAGATTGTTTGATTATTATACTGTACATAAATAATTTTCATTA
This sequence comes from Anneissia japonica, assembly GCF_011630105.1. Taxonomy (NCBI): domain Eukaryota; kingdom Metazoa; phylum Echinodermata; class Crinoidea; order Comatulida; family Comatulidae; genus Anneissia; species Anneissia japonica. The sequence continues at coordinate 2,048,383 of NW_022683792.1, read as the reverse complement.
TCACAACAGACGGTGTCGACGGCCTTGCAGCGATATAATGTCGTCTGCTCTTTGATTACTGAACCCGCTAATAAATGAATAAATGACAACATCATTAAAGTGTCTCAGAAGTTAATGAATTATTCCGGTGTATAGTAAAAGCTAGGCATACACTTATAACATATTGCAGGGCCGTCAAAATCGCACCGGCTGCACCGGCTTTGGCCGGACCACTTTTTCTCAATCCTATTACAGGTCTCCATCCATACCACTAATTAAAAATCCCTTTTAGGACCAAGGGTTTAGTGGTCTTTAGCAGGTTTGGTCTCTAATTTGAATCCCTATAATTAAAGACCGGCTTTAAAAGTATATCTTTAAATATCTGTATGAGGGAAATTATGAAAAGATAGTAAATGTAAGATTGTTAGAATGGATGTAGGGCCTACAGTTACTGTATGCTGTTATTATTATTAATGCTTAAACTATTTTCCTGTAGTCAAGTCACACATCAAGTCCTGTGCCCGTTCGACCTAACCATTACAATATTACTAACAGCACAGTCCATTTAATATAGAGCATTGATACTAAAACATCATCTTAAGTATATCTATCATCATCACCTTCATCATATATTTTTTTAATGCATTAAAATCGCAATAGGCCTATATTTTTATATATCAGAAATAATGTATTTATTGAATGAAGGAAACATTTTTTAGTTGGGTCTGCCAAAACCATGATAGGCCTACAATATTATACATTACGGTTTAACTTTTTCTTCCAAGTGTTTTAGAATAAATTACTGCATGCTACACACGAAACTTGCGTTCCATTGAATTAGAAAAAAAAATTTAAAAAATTCAATGTCCTACTAAAACTATTGGCATTAATTCAATACGGAGCACTGTACACGGAACGCGGGCTATTAAAGTATGTTGATGTCTGTAGTGTGTAAAAAGACTAAAACCACTATACATTTTAAAGCAGCAGGCCTAGAAATTTTCAGTTTGGTCTGCCAAACCATGGTCTTTTGGTGTCTAATAGAATCCCTATAATTAAGACCGGCACCCAACAGGGGTCCCAATTTGGAAGAATCCACATCCGGGAAATCTGTTTAAATGAGCTTTCTTATGACATGTAAATTTTGCTGTGCATGGTGACAACCAATAATGATTGGCATTAACTGATGCGCAGGCAATTGATATTACAGTATTGATAAATTTATTGACAAAAAGGATTGACGTTTCGTGTCCATCATGGACGCATTCTCAAGATCAAGTGAACAAAAATAAATATAAGATAGTAAACCAAGTGTAGGTGACATGAAAGGGATTAACACTTGGTTTACTATCTTATATTTATTTTTGTTCACTTGATCTTGAGAATGCGTCCATGATGGACACGAAACGTCGATCCTTTTTGTCAATAAATTTTGTGTTAAAGTTATATGGTAAACGTCTGTTGATTAGTATTGATAAAGCATGCAAATATCACCATGAAATTGTGTAGATCGTTTATTTGGGGAGATTCGTGCTTGCTCGCGGGCCAGAATGCGGGAGCCCTTCCTGTCAGTTTCCAGGAGACTTCATTCCGGGACTCTACGGGACACTTGAAACCCATGGGTACTAAATGTGGTCTTTAGATTTCTCTATTTAGATGGAAATAAAAAAATAATACATTAAATGTTTTACAATGGCTGTACAGTAACTGCATGCTCTTATTCTTAATTAAATATTTCTTGGTAGCCAGATATCAACTTGTCTTCCCATTAAAATATTACTAACATTGTCTCTAACATTATCGTCATTCAATATACAAAACGCTGTACACAAAACAGTGCATTGACAAACATTTCTACGTCAAGCCATATATAACACAATTTATTGTAGAAAAAATGCATTAAAATCACTGTTTATTTAATAGTGGTCTTTACTTGGAGGGGAAATTTTCAGTTGGATCTATCAAAACCATGGTCTCTAATTAGAGGATTAATTGGAGGGAACAGCTGATGATAAAAATAGCCATCCAACGGAGGCCGCAGAAATGTTTAATTGGAGGAGTCTTTAATTGGAGGGAGAACTGTACTTACTTTAATGAATATACACTACTATATTATGTGGATTCATTATTAATGTTGGTATCTTTTTAATGTTGTATAGGCCTATATATATATTTTTTAATCCACCCATGGGCATTTTTTGTATTGTACATTTCAACTTTATTAACAATTCTTAAAGCCCCATTCCCGGCAAAATTTCAGTTTTTAAGAAAATCTAATTTTTGTATAATTTTATAAAGATTTATAAATATAATACGGAATTGCTAGTTTAACTGAATTTCGACATTCCTAAGAATGAAAAAAATCTAAAATAAGACTGAAATTTGATTTTTTGTGTTCCACACAAAAAATAAATGCGGATGAATTTTTCATTTTGATTTTGCGATAGTTCGTTAGAAGAAATATCGTAGGCGTCGAAAACATTAGCCTATCCAGCGCTGCTAGGCTAGGCCTAGCCTTACATCGATTTAGGTTCTGTTATCACACATAAAAACGGCCGACATGATATTTTCCATTGCTAGTATTGACACTTGTGAAATATAATATTTCATAGGAATTATTTCAAATTTGTTAAAAAACTGATTCTGACTGAGATTTTGACACTTAAACAAACATATCTCAACTTTAATCGAACGACCGCATTGTGCGAGATACGAAGTACAGAAACTAATCTCATTAGAGAGGGCGCACTTTATTGACTGTATAATAGTATACATAAAAGCGAGAGTATTCCAGTGGATGCGATCTACAACCTCTGAATTTGCCTAGTAACGATGAATTCGTCCAGAAAATGGTAATATTTTATGAGAAATAGTCTGTATTTCTCATTTTTTTTATTCTTTTGCGTAAAACTAAAATTCATGCCAATATTTTTCCATGATTTATAATAATTGGAGTAATGCAAATGAATATTTTCTAAAAAAAGTCAGTTTTTAGTGAAATTTTGCCGGGAATGGGGCTTTAACTTTAATATTTATGATTGATTGTGAAAATGTTTAGAGGTATAATATAAAATAACAAATAACTATATATTATAACATTTCGGCAAAGGTATAATGTCCAAGGCGGCCCTGATTAGGCCTACTTCCGATTAAAATTTAAACCCTTAATTTAATAGTGAAGACAATAATATTTTTTAATTATGCATGTGCTATTTCCCGGCTGAGGAGCCATTTTTTCAACCATGGTGAAAAAAAAATGTGTTGCTCCCCAATACCCACCCACACCCATTTTTATTAAAATTACCGGACTACTTGCAAAATGCTTCCGACGGCTATGCATATTGTCTATCAGACTAAACAGACTGTGCTTGATCAAATTTTGCTGGAGTCAAAATCTGATTACCCCCTGTCTAGGCCTGGTCGAATCTATCTCTCAAAATCTTGCTTACCTATTTTAGACTAGAAAAAAAATCTGAAAAAAATGAGTTAGGGGGAGTGGAATGTTAGAAGCAATCCACATAGCCAGATATCCTAATTAATCCCTTCTGGTCACCCTAAGCCCTGTTGACACTTGATTTTACGCCTTGTATACAAATGGCGGCCATTTTTCAAAATGGTCGCCAAATTTATCTGAAATGTGCATAAAATTGGAACTAAATAAGCTACAGATATGATTTTGGTGTCTAAACTCATAATTTACAGACAGGAAACAAACTAGACATATAAAAACTACTGTCACTCAAGCCAGAATGGAACAATT